>NC_052355.1:36685097-36707763 GCF_009727055.1 Benincasa hispida | reverse complement strand
GGGCACCACTAATCCATGTATGTTCTTCTTTTTTAGAAGAATTAGATCCTGGCGACAGTTTGGAGCTGGGGAGATGAGTTGCGTAGTAGGACATCAGGGCACGTCACTCATTGTGGCAGTGGGAGAATCGCAGTTTACTTTACAGAATAGTTTATTATCTTAAATTATTAAATATGTCTTTGTAGTTTCCTGAACTATAATAAAGGAACGCTTATTTCCTGTAAAGTGTCTGTTACAACAATTACAATTCGTTACATAGTGAATAAAGCGTTTTATTCATGTAAGGAATGGTGTTGAAATTTGGGTAACAGCTAAACTGAGAAAATAATTGTATGTGCTAAAACTTTAGCTTAAGTTCCTCCATAACATAGAGATGTTTTAAATAACTGTCGTAAATCAATCTAAACGCAACGAGTTTCTTCCAAAAGAAAACACCTGACTTGGCAACCTTCGATAGGCACACACAATCTCATCCCACTTTGGCACACCCGACTAGGTTTTAGTTCTAAAGAGTTGTTCTGTCCTATGTTGAGATTGTCCTCATCCTAGTGAAGGCCATCCGACAATCCCACTCGGTGGACGTTTGTCCTGCCTCGTTGGGGGCACATTGCAAAATAAAAGTCTTTTCAACTTAAAGGACTTGGAAATTTGTTTTGCTAAAAATTAATTTGGTTTAATTAAAAAAGTGTGTGGTTTTTTTTTGCAAAGTCTTGTAAAAGGGTTTTCGTTCTTTTTTCAGCAATGTTTTTTTAATGGCATCACCACTATAATTTGCTTAGTGCTGAAAACTGAATGGCCAAAACTATTCAAGTTGGAAACATATTCTCACGAACGATGCTCATCATCGACGGATCTGAAGGTTTATCCTTACGGAGGAATGTCCTCTTATTCCCACCTCAGAATGCCCGCTCGAATGTTCGATACAACGTACGAGCATTTATCTCTTCATTCACACACCATGTATCAAACGCTTAATAGATATATTAAATGTTTCGATTACTTTCATATTCCATTTTCTGTCTACTTTCGTTTCTCCATTAATCACTTTCTCCATGATGTCTTCTCAATCCCCTGGTAGTTAATATGAATTAAACGAGTACTTAACTTGTGTTAAAAAGATAACTGCGTTTAGCTAAGGCATGTTAGACAGCATCTTCACCTGTGAGAGCAGAAGTGAAGATGCCATTCTGATCTGTCGAGAGAAGGTTAGAAGAATGCGTTAACTAAAATGAGTAGCACTTCCAGACATGGAAGCAACCTTGCGTTCATTACGTTCGTCTCTGTTTCACCACAGACATGTGAGAGCACGGCCAATCACTGAAAGGTGTGCGCCAAGAGAAAAGCGGAACCGTACTTATCGCTTTAACGCAATGAAGAAACTTGCGCTGTTCATATTAGTTATCTTTCTCTTTCTGTGTTGTTCATAAGACTTATCACCGCATTCCATGTTCTTTACATAACCTTCACAGCCAGCCTGAACCCCAACATCTTGTATCATGAAACATGTATCTTGTATCATCTAGTTTAGGTTTACTGTACTTATTTTATTATCGCATTTTTACTGCTTTCCTTTACTTTACCGCAATTTTATATACTTGTACAAAACACTTTTTAAAGATTGGAAAACCTAGTCGCATATATCACGAACATACCACAATAACCTAAAACAGTCCCTGTGTTCGACCTCGGATGATACTGAGAAACTTGCAGTGGAACTACACTTAGTTCCATCGTAAGGAAACTTGTGACAATGCATGGTTTACTATGTGAACATTCATAATTAACGCTTATCTAGAAGTAGTATCGCATAATTTTGAGCATAGAACATCATACATATATCTGCGTTACAAGTTTATGGCGCCATTGCCGAGGACTGGTTAACGGTTAGCATTGAATATTTTTGTGATATGTGCAAGACAAATCTCTTTGTACTAGCTGTTCAACATGGAGAGCAGTCTGATGGCTTGCGAGTGCTGGAGTGATCTAGTGATTCTAAGAAAACCTAGAGATCAAGTGTACTATTCGCGCAAGAGTTCATCAGGGCCAAAGTAATTGGTGACGAAGTATGGCTAATGAAGATATGGCACCCGCAGGAAACCAAATGGGAAATTTACTAGCGCAAGATCCAGTTTTTCTTGCTATTGACCATAATATCCCTATGAGGGAATATGCGGCGCCAGATTTTTATAATTTCTCACCAGGAATTTCAAGACCCATGGTTGAGGGAATGCAAGCTTTGAAATAAAACCTATTATGCTGCAGATGATTCAGAATGTGAGACAATTTGGAGGATTACAGGGAGAAGACCCACACGCTTATTTGACAAATTTTGTAGACATGTGCAGCGCATTCTCCATGCCTGGTGTAACTCAAGAAAGGCTTAAACTATATTTATTCCCATACACATTGCGGGATGAAGCAAAGAGGTGGGCTCAAGCATTAAAGCTAGACGAAATTAATGGATGAGAGTAGTTAGTTGATAGGTTTATGAACAGATTCTTTCCTCCATCTGTCAACATAAAGAAGCGGAAGGATGTTTTGAATTTCGAACAAAAGGGTTATGAAACTTTGAGAACCGCTTGGGTGCGATTCCGACAGTTAGTGAAGAGTTGTCCATATATAGGGATTCTCGATAGTATTTTGATGGAAACTTTCTATAATGGCTTAAACCAATCAACACAAGCAGTTGCTGACGCCTCCGTAGAAGGAGGATTAATGAATAAGCCATATACGGAGGAAAAGAACATATTGGATCACATCTCGCGACATTTAATGAGTGGGTTGATACCGGGCTCAAGGTAAGAGGTCGCGAACAAGGAAGCGTAGAAAGGGCTGATGTGTCAACGGACAATGAGCACATTGGTCGAGTAAATGACCACAATGATCTCACTCCTCCAGACGGTGCCTAATCAGCAGAGAACTCTCTCTCAAGGAACAGTGCAAGTTAATGTGGTAACTCATGTGACCGCAATGGATTGCACTCAATGGGGAGAGGTACATCTAGTAGACGTCTGCCCATGGAATCAACAACCCGTATATGGTATTTACGATGAATCATTGGGCAACATCCACAACCCTGGTTGGTGGAGTCACCCAATCTTTGGTTTGGATGAGAATCTCAATCAGGAGAGCCATAATTTCTATCAATTTAGTTATCAAGGGGATCGAGGAAACCCTCCGNCATAATTTCTATCAATTTAGTTATCAAGGGGATCGAGGAAACCCTCCGGTCTTCACTAATCCGTACTGCAACCCATGTAATTCTCAAGGTACGCAACCTTATGACCAACTGTTCGTATATGATACCTCTTGCAGCGCCTCATCTCTGGAGACATCGTTAAAACATTATATTGAAAAGAGCGAGGCAATGAGACAATCGCAAGCTGACTCTCTTAAAGAATTAGAAGATCAGATAGATTAGCTTACAAGGAAATTAAAGAAGAAAGTGCCTGGTACGCGGCACAGAAACTCAGGAGTATCGGAGCAAAGAGGTAAAGAACAATGTCATGCAGTGACATTAAGGAGTGGCAGAATGACAACTCCTATTATACCAAAAGTACCAGAGGCGACAATAACACCAGTAGATTTGACTGTTGATGATGACCAGTTACCTAATATCGAAAGAAGTACCAGTTCAGAAGTAAGTTCATCTACAAAAGATGAAGCTCCTCAAGACATGAATTCTCAATCAACACAACTTCCAGCTAATGACACGCAGTAAGCACAGGACCTTACCAAACAGCCAAGTGAACAAGAAATATGGTGGGATTCTCCACCTTTCTCGTCCAGGCTGAAAAAGAAAGATGATAACGAGCAATTTCAGAGGTTTCTGGAAGTTCTCCGACAGCTACACATTAATATTCCCTTGATAGAAACATTAGAGCAAATGCGGAGTTTGTCAAATTTCTCAAGGATAATCTCGTCAACAAGAGAAAAATTGGGGAAAATGAAATAGTTGCGCTAACATATGAGTGCAACGCTCTATTTCAAAACAATCTCCACACTAAAATGAAGGACCCTGGGACTTTTACATTGCCCTGCACCACAGGAAGGAAGATGGTTGGGAACGTGCTATGCGATTTAAAGGCAAGTATAAATTTGATGCCCTTGTCAATTTTTAAGAAGCTGGACATCGGCGAAGCAAGGCCAACCATGATCACATTACAGCTAGCTGATAGATCGATTATGCTTCCTGAGGGCAAGATAGAAGATGTTCTTGTACAGGTGGACAAGTTTATCTTCCCAGTAGACTTTGTCATATTGGATTATGAAGCCGATAGAGAAATTCCCATCATCTTGGGTCGTCCATTTCTCGCCACAGGGTGAGCGCTGATCGATGTGTAGAAAAGAGAATTGACCATCAAGGTTGACGATCAGGAAGTAAAATTCAACGCGCTTAATACGTTGAAGTACCCAGGTGATATAGATAACTGCCAATGTATCGAAGAACTGCAGGGAGAACAGTGGCACGAACCCCTGAAGGAACTAGAGGATGAGAATTTTGAAATCGGCGCAATGTTGGAGGAGGACTGCGCCGCAATTCATGTTGAATCGAATTTTGAATCGCTCAAGTTATCTGAATGGACATCGTAGCGCATTAAGCCATCTTTAGAAGAACCACCTGTGCTAGAGTTAAAGCCGTTGCCCATGAACTTAAAGTATGCTTACTTAGGAAGTAACAACACGTTACCGGTTATTGTTTCTGCATCGCTAAGTAAGAAGAAAGAAGATGCTATCAAGGCCATAGTCAAAGACCTGCACCTATAAATACCCCATAGATTTCAGAGAAAACTTATGCTACTTGATACGGCACTAAGTGTTGCTAAAGTGTTGAGAGAAAAGGCTAAGCTGAGTGCTTAATTAAAGAAATCCAGGAAGAAGAGGAGACAGAGCCGAGAGGTGAGTCTCAGATCTATTCTACCAAATACCCGATTTGAAGCTCTGTACATAGATCCCTACTACCAGTTGAGCAAGCCTGAGAGGGAAGCTCTTCCTACCGTCCGATCCATCCAATCCGACAAGCAAATCTCCATCCGAATTGGTGCCAAGACATTGGCGCTTGTTTGTATCTGTTCTATCTCTTTTCATCATTGTAGTTCATATCCTTTATCTCTTCATTCACACACCATGTATCAAACGCTTAATAGATATATTAAATGTTTCGATTACTTTCATATTCCATTTTCTGTCTACTTTCGTTCCTCCATTAATCACTTTCTCCATGATGTCTTCTCAATCCCCTTGTAGTTAATATGAATTAAACGAGTACTTAACTTGTGTTAAAGAGGTAACTGCGTTTAGCTAAGGCATGCTAGACGACATCTTCACCTGTGAGAGCAGAAGTGAAGATGCCATTCTGATCTATCGAGAGAAGGTTAGAAGAATGTGTTAACTAAAGCGAGTAGTACTTACAGACAAGGAAGCAACCTTGCGTTCATTACGTTCGTCTCTGTTTCACCACAGACATGTGGGAGCACGGCCGATCACTGAAAGGTGTGCTCCAAGAGAAAAGCGGAACCGTACTTATGGCTTCAACGCAATTATGAAACTTGCGATGTTCATATTAATTATCTTTCTCTTTCTGTGTTGTTCATAAGACTTGCCGCCGCATTCCATGTTCTTTACATAACCTTCACAGCCAGCCTGGACCCCAGTATCTTGTATTATGAAGCCTGTATCTTGTATCATCTAGTTTAGGTTTACTGTACTTATTTTATTATCGCATTTTTATTGCTTTCCTTTACTTTACCGAAATTTTATATACTTGTACAAAACACTTTTTAAAGATTGGAAAACCTTGTCACATATATCACGAACATACCACAATAGCCTAAAATAGTCCCTGTGTTCGACCTCGGATCATACCGAGAAACTTGCGGTGGAATTACACTTGGTTCTATCGTAAGGAAACTTGTGACAACGCATGGTATACTACGTGAACATTCATAATTAATGCTTATCTAGTTCGAGCATAGAACATCATACATATATCTGCATTACATCTGGACAACTCAAACATGAGGCTCTAAAACACATCTTCAGCTCCAAGATGGAGGAAGGCACCTCTGTTCGTGAACACGTGCTGAATATGATGGTCCACTTTAACGTGGCGGAGATGAATGGGTCTAAGATCGATGAGGGTAGTCAGGTTAGCATTATCCTGCATTCATTTTCGGAGAGCTTCCTTCACTTTGTTAGCAATGTGATTCTTAACAAAGTGGAATATTCCCTTACCACTCTCCTCAACGAGTTGCGGACTTACCAATCCTTGCTGAAAAGTAAGGAGAAAAAGGGAGGTGAGACAAATGTTGTCTCGTCCTCTAAAAGGTCCTATCGAGGTTCGACCTCAGGAACAAAGTCTGCACCTTCCATTTCTAACTCTGGAAAGGGGAAGAAGAAGGGTGGTAAAGGGAAAGGGAATGCGCCTGCTAACCCACCATCTGTCGCCTAGAAGAAACGTCCACCGCCGGTTAAAAAAGGAAAATGTTTCCACTGTAACTAGGACGGACAATGAAAGAGGAATTGTCCTCGTTATCTGAAGGAAAAGAAGGCGGCCAAGGCAGAAAAAGAGGATTAGATCCTGGCGACAGTTGGAGGCTGGTGAGATGACGATGCGAGTAGGCACAAGGGCACGTCAACTCAGTTGTGGCAGTAGGAGATATCCAGTTTACTTTACAGAATAGGTTTCTTATATTAAAAGATGTCTTTGTAGTTCCTGAACTTAAAAAGGAACCTTATTTCTGTAAAGTGTCTGTTACAATACAATTACAATAGTGAATAAAGCGTTTATTCGTAAGGATGGTGTTGAAATTTGTACAACTAAACTAGAAAATAACTTGTATGTGCTAAAAACTTTAGTCGTAAGTTCCATCCATAACATAGAGATGTTTAAAACTGTCGTAACTCAATCTAAATGCCAATGAATTTCTCCAGAACCTTGCTGGACATGGTTTGTTCGATGATGAGTTACGCTTCCTTTTCAGACTCGTTTTGGGGTTTCGCAGTGGGGACTACGGTATACATTCTTAATTGTGTTCCTTCTAAAAGTGTTACAAGAACAACTTCTGAGTTGTGGAACGGGCGTAAAGCTAGTTTGCGTCACTTCCGTACATGGGGTTGCTCAACACATGTGCTTAAGGAAAATCCCAAGAAGTTGGAATCACGATCGAAGTTGTACCTCTTTGTAGGCTACCCCAAAGGTACACGAGGAGGTTACTTTAATGATCCGTCCAAAACCAAGGTGATTGTTTCCACGAATGCTACTTTCCTGGGGGAGGATCATATCAAGGAGCACGGTCCACATAGTAAAGTCGTATTAAGTGAGCTTTCCAAAGAAACTACTGAAGCTTCACTAAGAGTTGTTGAAGGACCTACTTCATCAACCAGAATTATTGATGATAGTTCATCTGGTAGGTTGGTTCCACCTCAAGAGTTGAGGGAACCTCGATGCAGTGGGAGGGTTACGAACCCGCCTGATCGTTATTTGGGTTTCATAGAAATCCTAGCTATGGAGACAGATGGTGACGTTGAGGATCCGTCGTCCTATAATAAGGAAATGGAGGATGTTGACCGGGATGAATGGATCAAAGCCATGAATCTCGAGATGGAGTCGATGTACTTCAACTCGGTATGGGATCTTGTAGATCAGTCTGATGGGGTAAGACCTATAAGTGGTAAATGGATCTACAAGCGCAAACGGGGTGTTGATAGGAAGGTGCAAACCTTCAAGGCTCGACTTATGGCAAAGGGTTATACCCAGGTGGAGAGAGTCAACTATGAGGAGACTTTCTCACCTGTTACCATGTTAAAGTCGATGCATGATAGTGCATTGAGGTGATCTGATCGTCACGAAGATCGCCTCGAAGAAAAACATTGCTGATTCGTTTACGAAGGCTCTCACAGCTACAGTGTTTGAGAGTCACCATCAGAGCATGGGTCTACGGGACCACCCGCGGCTGGATTATGGCAAGTGGGAGATTTTGTTGCACTAGGTTTTATGCCATAGTTTATTATTTTGTGCATGTTTACTTGTACTCCCCCTTCACTTTAGGACAAATGGGAGATTGTTGGGTTTGTGCCCTAAAGTATCGTGTCCAGTAGTTTGTAAACAACTTTGTACGAACACTTGTGATGTATAATATAAATGATATTTACTTCACTACTTGACTTTGCACATTTAGTTTTTACCACAAACCAATAAATATAAAATCTCTAGTTATCTGTATGTGACTTAAGCATGTATGTGGTGACATACAAGTGGACCATGTCTTGAGTGATAACCAAAATGGTCTGTAGTATATGGATATAGGAGGGAAACCTTATCCTGGTAATGCAACGGATGCGGCCCGCTTTGTGGAATGGTCACAAGTGTTGTGACTTGTCATAAATGATCTGATCCTGATCATTCGTGTAAGGGACATACAAGTGGGGCGTCCTATACAAAGAGTTTGTATAAGACCTGACCACGAAGTGTTAACGTCTTGTTATATAACACCGTTCATAACTGAGACTTCAATTCACTAGGATGACCATAGGTAACATGACCTCAATCCTGAGTTAATTAGAAACTCCTGCCATTGAGGGCAGTCCTTTGATTTGCATAGGTGCGAGTGGCTAGAACGCCGACTCAAACCTACCATTTTGGAGATTCGTCTTATTTGGGAGCTTGAAATTCAGCTACACAAGATGGAATTCACTCCTTCCCTGAGTCACGGCCATACTTGTCCAGGGCGTGTTGTCCATGGCCGCATGTCCGCCTCCACCTCTTTTTACTATGTTTTCATCTTAAGTATTTCCTTTTGCTAGGTAGTTTGCTTTCTATGTGCTTTTCTTAGTGCGTGACTGCTTGCCCATTTCCATATGCAAGGGTGACAGATGTATTTTTGTTCAGAATGCACTATATGGGGGTAAGACTAATCATCATATCCTCGTACTAGTGAGTTGTATGCCATAAAGTTATGTTGTTGCTTATTGTTTTTTAGCTGTACGACTAATGTTCATTGTTTACACATGGTTTCAAATGTTTGCGAAAACTTTTTCCTCTAAACCCATTTTCTAAAACCTTTTCTGAAGAATAGGGGTGGAGGTTGTTTGAGACGCTCATTGTGCCATCGGCTATTTGGATTTGGATTGGCTGACTTGTTCGAGGGCAAGAACAAGTGTCACACAATCACCTCAAGACCCTTACGAAGGTGTGATTGTGACACGTACTAGTGAGGGTTTGGGGGAAACGCCCCCAAAACCTATTCAGAATTCGTATTTAGCATATTTATTCATTTGTGGTTATTTACGATTATTACCCTAGAGACACCGTTTTGTATTTAGAAAACATTCTCTCTAATAATATTGTTCTCCCTCTACCCCATGGACGTAGCTAACACACCATTAGTGAACCACGTATATCTGTGTGTTGATTCTTTAACGTTCTTTTATATTTTTCAATTTTTGTTTTCATAACAAAACTGGTATCAAAGCCATGCCTTGTCAGTAAAAATCCTCAGTGGTCGAACAAGATGTAGTCATGTTCAGAGTATTTAGTCGTGGTTGAGCCTTCAGATGGGAAGAGTGTTCAAGTGTAATTGGAATGGATGACTACTCCGTGGTTGAGTTAGCACGGAGATTAGATTATTGTTTGAAGGAACACTTGGTGGTCCTTTGTTTGATGGGAGGATTGTTGGGTGGGAATGCGATCAAAGTCCCACATCAATTAAATAAGGGGATGATCATAGGTTTATAAGGGAGAACAGAAGGAAATTGGATATGAGGATTTCCATGAGCAGTGGAATGATCGTTCCAAATTACGTTCATATTTGAATATAAACAATTATAGGCACAAACGAAAACTAATTGGTCATGCAACATATGAAATTACAGCATGCTTAACAATAAGATCAAGGGATAAAGTATCATACGTTTGAAGACTCATCTTCAAACTCCCTTGATCATGAACGCTCGATCAATCTCCAAGACTGCAACACACGAACGCTCGTCCACCACAACCGCAACACAACACGATTACAACAACCACGAAAACAATAATCCCCAAGATCACGAACACAACGAATGGCCTCCAAAAACCTCGACTTTGGTCGAGTTGAGTATGACACCACCACAATGGTTACCTTGGTATTCTCATGAAACATATAAACCATAGTTCTTTTTCTATTTCATGGTACTTAATGTAAATCTCATTTACATTAATCATCCAATTGATGTATCTCATACATAACACCGATCACATCATATATAATCAAATTACCTCTCGTCAATTTGAACATTTCAAATCAACACCAAGAATTGATTCTAAAATTGAATCCATTGAGCTACCAAGGGGACCTTATGGACTTGTAGCTCGAAGCTCCAATGGTACGTGAATAACTAACTAAACTCTTTAGTCATGGGATCCACCATCTGTTAACTACCAGGCACTCCACAAAAGACCGACAACCAAACTCTCCTTACTACATATATATTATGTGTCCATATCAACTAATCAACAGTGTGATAACCCTTCACAAACCGCTTGTAAGTACAACTGGGTCAATAACCGTTATGCTCCTGTAGTTACATCTAACTCCTTAAGTACCACTAATCCCTCGAATGAACATAAGTCATAGTTCTACTATGACTGAATCCTCTCTTCCAAAGAAAAGTTGTAGCTATTATGTTCAAGACCCGGAATCAGCCCTTAAGGGAGCAATCTAACTACTTACCCCTGCTTTAGGGAAGGAGTGAATTCCAACTTGTGTAACTGAGTTCCCAGCTTCTAAATCAGACAAATCCCCAAAAAGGTAGGCATGTTGAGTTGGCAATCTGGCCACTCTCACTCATACTAATCAAAGGACCACCCTCAAAGGCAGGAGTTCCCAAAACACTCAAGATTGAGGTCATGTCACCTATAGTCGTTTAGGTGAGATGTAAGTCTCAAGTATCAACGGCGTTATATATAGATACTATTCATCTCGTGGTCCGGTCTTATACAAACTCTTTGTATAGGATACCTCAGCTCGCATGTCTCCACATGAATGGTCAGGATCTACCATCTGTAGTAGTTCGCAACACTTGCAAACCTCTACAAAGCAGGCCATATCCGTAGTGTCACAAGGACCTCCTTAATCCTTATACTATAGACCTTTTTAGATTATCACTTAAAGCATGATCCACTTGTATATCTCATATACATGCTTAAGCTTTCATACAATAACCATGGAACTTCGTTTATTGGATATGAGTAAATGCCAAATAAAATAACTCTTATTTTATTCAAAACAATGTGTGACAAACTACGAGACTCCGAGAGAATTAGGATACCAATCCCAACAAGGACAACTATCTCCAATGGTATAAGGCCTTTTAGGTTGGTTTTAAAAGCCAAGTCATGAGAGTTTATACCCAAAGTGGATAATATCATACCATTGTGGAGATATGTGAAGGTCTGTTGTCCTTAACACGAACACAGACAATTATTACCAACTCAGCTCAATTCTCTCAAATGTAGCTCTTAAAATTTGGCAAATAATTCAACCTTAATTAAGAAAGATGCAAACAATGGTAAGAAATTGAGAACAAATGTGGTCTTAATTATTGATTTTTAATTTTAGGTTTTGCTTTGTTGTGTTGGTCACTTGTGATTTCAGGTTCGAGCTTTTGGATGCATAATTTGGTCCCTTTTGTGTCTTGTTTAGATTTTTTATTTGTTTTTTTATTATTTTTTTCATCGTTATTTTTATTTTTAGTATCGTATTGATCTTCTAGTTTAGACTAACAATTGGCTTTTATTATTAATTTATCGATTCTTCAATTTTTTCTAGGTCATAGTGGATATGGTTTCTTGGTTGGTTTGGATGTAGGTGGGAATACGTGGGTCGGAAGGCTAAGTGTTTGTTGAAGATAAAAAAGTAAATAAGGGAATAAAAGGATTAGAGAGAGACAGAGATAGTGAAGTAGGAAACCACACATTTAAGACTAAGTATTTGGTGTTGGGATTAGTGTCCTAATTCTCCCGGAGTCTCGTAGTTTTTAAATTGTACACATTGTTATGAATAAAATAAGAGTTATTTTATTTGATATTTACTCATATCCAATAAACAAAGTTCCAAGGTTATTGTATGTAAACTTAAGCATATATATGAGATATACAAGTGGATCATGCCTTAAGTGATAGCCTAAAAAGATTTGTAGTATAAGGATTAATGAGGGATATTTGATCCTTGTGACACTACGAATACGGCCCGCTTTGTAGAGGTTTACAAGTGTTATGAACTACTACAGATGGTTGATCCTGACCATTCATGTGGAGACATGCGAGCGGGGGTGTCCTATACAAAAAGTTTGTATAAGACCGGACCATAAGATGAATAGTCTCTTTATATAACTTCATTGATACTTGAGACTTACATCTTACCTAAACGACCATAGGTGACATGACCTTAATCCTGAGTGTTTTAGGAACTCCTGCCTTTGAGGGTGGTTCTTTGATTAGTATGGGTGAGAGTGGTCAGATTGCCAACTCAACATGCCTACCTTTTCAGGGATTTGTTTGATTTTGGAGTTGGGAACTCAGTTACACAAGATGGAAGTCACTCCTTCCCCAAAATAGGATAAGTAGATAAATTGCTCCCTTAAGGGCTGATTCCAAGTCTTGAACATGGTGGTCATAACTTCTCTTTGGAAGAGAGAACTCAGTCATAGTAGGACTATGACTTATGTTCATTAGAGGGATCAGTGATACTTAAGAAGTTAGATGTAACTATAGGGGTATAATGGTTATTGGCCCAGCTGTACTTACGAGCGATCTGTTGATTGGTTCATATGGACACAAAATATATCTATAGTAAGGACAGTGCAACTGTCAATCTTTAATGGAGTGCCTGGTAGTTAACGGATGGTGGATCCCATGACTAAAGAGTTTAGTCAGTTATTCACGTACCGTTGGAGCTTCGAGGTACAGGTCCATGAGGTCCCTTTGGTAGCTCAATGGATTAAAGTTAAGAATCAGTTATTGGTGTTGATTTGAAATGCTCAAATTAACAAGAAGAAATTCAATTATATATGATATGATTGGTGTGATATATGAGATACATCAAGTGGAGCATTAATGTAAATGAGATTTACATTAAGTACCATAAAATAGAAAAAGAACTATGGTTTATATATTTCATGAGACGAAATATTAAAACTATAGGTTATAAATATAATATGGTAAGTTGGTTATCATATATATTTATAATAATATTAATTATTGGATAATTATCTTTTTTTCTCTAATAACCAATTGAGTAGGAGGTTATTGGTGGTTTTATGGTAACTGTGAGATAAAAGAAAAAAGGTTTTCCTAAATTTAGACGAGTTGCTATTCTCGAAAAAGAACTCACGGATTGTTGTTAAATGAATTGGTTTTAACTAAACGATAGTTGAAAGAGAAACTAAACGTTCGTGGAGTGTTACTATACGATAGTTCACTCAACTGGTCGTAGCTAAATGATCGCATGGCTTTTTCTATATGATAGATTGCCTTCTTCTACACGATTGAGCTTTCGTCTATACAATAGACTCTTCTCATCTCCCACTTGCTCAATCGTCTACACGATTGTTGTTCCTTCGGTCTCTTCCTCTAACCAAGTTCACATAGAGCCCACACTTCTTAATTATCACACCAAGAATACCAATGTAGCCATTTGTGGTGTCTTCACTCAACTCGACGGAGTTCAAGGTTTTAGAGGCCGATCGTTGTGTGTTCGCGGTGTTCATGTGGTGGTTGTTGTTGATCGTGCTATGTTGCAGTTGTTGTGTTCGAGCGTTCGTGTGTTACTGTCTTGGAGACTGAACGAGCACTCATGATCGAGGGAGTTTGAAGAATGAGTCTTCAAAGGTATGTATACTTTATCCCTTGATATCATTATAAAACATGCTGTAATTTTGTATTGTGCATGACCTATTAGTTTCCGTTTCTTGACTGTAAGTTTTCAAATTTCATTTCTGTTTTGAACTTCTTTACAGTTGTGGTGGGTTTTTTCTGCATTTGCGTTTAACTATTAAATGCGTTTATGGATGGTGTTGATGAATGTTTACGGGCTAATTGCCTCTGTTTAAAGCTTTCTTTTGATTACAAAACGTTAATTTGTAAGGGTCCCTATGTTTTCGGACATAATTAACAAGCAATCGAGTCTGTAATTCAAAGTGTTTGAGTTTGTCGAGTCGTTCGTGATGAAGTTTCGAAGCATGGAGATGCAGTTCTCAGCGAAGAAGAAGACCAAGAGTTGATCGTATCGTGTAGCCTAGGATAAACGTTCATTGGGCTTTGGCTAAATGATCATGTAGATTTTTCTACGCGATCGTGTAGTATTTACTAAACCATCATTGCTAAACGATGGGGTAAAGTATTTACTCTATCGCGTAGCATTGGTTGCCCGATCGCGTAAAAGATAGAGGTAAACAATCGAATGGGAGCATATAATGCTCATCATTTAATAAAAGGCGCGTGCACTAAACGATCGTGTAGTTAACATGCCTCATCGCATAGTTACTGACTACACGATCACGTGGTATATGGTACTTGGGCGCTCGCTCAGCGATCATTTAGACGATTGTGCTTCACTGCATCATTGTTGTTTAGACGATCATTTAAGGTTTGTGTTATGCATTGCACACTGCACGATCACGTACCTCATGCTTTATCGCATAGTAAAAGGTACACAATCATTGCTAAATGATCGTTTAGCTCTGGAAGCGTTGGTAAATGATTGAGTAAAGCATTTACTCTTTCGTGTAGCCGATTGCAAGGAAGTTTGGTACACGATCAGTGGAGACGCAGAATTCGACCGGACAGTTCAAGACCCGATTTGCCTGTTTGAACCAGAGACTCTTTTCTTTTGTAATAATTAGCATTTGTTTTTTAGGATTTTGAGGCTAATTGTCCCGGTTCATCAATTTTTGTTTAATATACATGAGATGTATGTGGTTTATATGGCATAATGTATGACATATAGATTTGAAACCCACCTTAGGTTGTGCAATTGTTCATGCATCATGTATTATAAGTGTTATAATATGGCATGATGAAATTATAAAAGAGCATGCGCAAGTATCATGAAATATAAGAGTTATATTTATGCATATAGTAAGCATATTCATGCAACATCTTTATATTATAAGCGTTATAGTATAAAGGTGAATGGAAACATGTTTGCTTGGTTTGTTGCTGTTTTGTATAAGTGTTATACAAACGTAGCAATGAATGAACAATGCATGGAGCATGACACTTAGGCTAATTTATAAGCGTTATGAATGCCTTATATGTGTTTGCTTCGCATTGTGGATAGTTTTGATTGTTTCTGTTATAAGAGTTATAATAGAAATTAGAACTAAAATTGATAAGAAAGAGTTGCATGCCGACTTAGGTGAACTTGTGTTTTAAAAGGGTTTTAAAATTGGATTGAGATAGACCTAAGTTCAAGGTTCTAATGGGATTAGCAACCCAAGTTTAATCTTTTTAAATGGGTTTAATAGGATTAAATTGATTGGCATAAAAGATTAAAATTGTATTAAATCTATCTATAAGGGATCTTTTGTCTAAGGCGAGTTCTGTCTAGGCTGGGGTACTTAAGCTGACGGAAATCGAACACCCCTACCTGGGAACCTACCTAGAAAGGTGAATTAGATAGATTTTCTGCAAGCATGCGATAGTTGGTCAAAGACTTCGTTAAAAAGTTTAATGGATGATGATCAAAAGTTCTTCAACTATCCAAGGTAAAAGTTACGCTTGGGCAAACCTAAAAAGTCACTTAGTTAAAATCCTTAGTCGTGTTTTTTCTAAGTAAACTAAAGCCTAGGTTATAAAATACTCAGTGGGAGGAAGAGATATATGTGATATGTCAATGATTCCACTCACATTTTTCCCTGAATGTTCATGCCGTGAGATTCATGCTTGGCCTCGTGGTGCCCTGGGAGCATCCCCCTTCGGATAGTGTTTGCATGAGTCAATATCAAGGTGGACGGAGAGAGTGTTTATAGTAAGTGGGTGAAGGGTGTGTGTTAACATGTCCTATGGTCTTCTTCATTGGTTCGCACTGTGAGATCATTCTTACACTCCCCCGTGGCGCCCTGGGAGCGTCCCCCTTCAGATGGGTTTTGTGTAGTTGGTCAATATCAATGTGAACTCAAGAAATAGATAGGGTCACTTTTGTTTTTGCCCCAATCGGACCCTTCAGATTGGCTGCTTGGGACAGAACTCTAGGGCCTAAAATGGTGGGTCATACTTACAGAAAATTGTTAAATAAGTTAATGTTTTCTTGACCAAATCAATGATGGCTAGTCATTATAGAAGCAAGAGTTGTTCTGGTATTAATGATTGATTGAGAATGTCTTAATTCAGAGGAGGGAGGAATTGACCACCCTTCGGCGACTTTTGTCTTAAACTGTCATCATACCCCTTCCCAGATTACCTTCTTAATCTGGAAAGAGATGTGACGGTAGCAGTTACTAGCCCTACTGCTAGCACTTACCACCTAAGCCTTCTAACCTAAACATCAACCTGTTAAACATTATTAATGTACGCATACAGCATGCCTCCATAAGGTTCTACATAAATTTATATAATCACATGCAAACAGTCATGACACAACATTTACAGGTAAAATATTTACAGTTGGGCCTAAACATCACCAACAAATCCCTAGTCCCTCTCAAAACATGTGTACATAGGCAGACCATCAATCTAAGTTCTTCTTGACAAGCTGGGCCTTTCAATGGAAAGCAGTAGCAGGATTAACCTTGAGGAATCTGACTGCTACCTGGAAAAGGAAAACATAGAAAATCTGTGAGCTAATAGCCTAGTGAGTGACTATAGAATCATATTACACCATGCATTACATCACTATAAACATGTAAATATACCGATGGGCATCTCAAGCAACTTCCTCTAAACATAAACATTGATAACTACTCTTAAACACCATTAAACATCATTATTCCCTAGTTGAGAACGAGCATACATCGCTCTAACTCCCAACGCTGTCTCTTATACACATCTAGATGTGTATAAGAGACAGGACCATTAAACATCATTATTCCCTAGTTGAGAACGAGCATACATCGCTCTAACTCCCAACGTCTGTTACCGGCCAAGAGACCCATACTTCGGCCTCCCTTTGCTGGTACATAGCCTAGGAGACCCATACTTCGGCTTCCCTTGCTGGTATATGGCCTAGGAGATCCATACTTCGGCCTCTCATTCAGAACTACCTACGTGCACGTGGAGTTTACTAAGTACCGTCAACACCTTAGGTACTTCCTGGATACTTTCCATACCATCAGTATCTGGTTTACTAAAAACATATCATGCGTTTTACACAAAGACTCATTCTATCATAGCCTTCCTCCAGAATGCATGCTTCAATATAGGAACTTAACTTTTGTAATGAATTCACAACATACCTTGGCATGCGTTAAAACATATACAAGCTGGAGAAGATACGCTATGTTATTCATTAAACATTTGTTGCTTGAGGAAGTATAAATTCATCATCAACATCACAACAACTTACATGGTCTTTTATGCATAAGTATTGAAAGCATTAAGTTCATTTTAGTTACTCACAGCTTGTCAGAGCTCTTAACGGTTTATATGCCTCTCCTAGCTCTTCTTGGGCTGAAAGGACATAATTCCCAATTAGATTCCTTAGAATTCTCAGCAAAATGCCTCATATAGTTCGTTTACTAATGAAACTTTTATCAACAAAATCAGCATTACTAGCGAGATGATCATCATGAGCGAGATCACCCTCGTGAGCAAGATCATCCTTATGAGCGAGATTTACCATTCCCAGCGAGATTTGGCACTTTCCAACGAGATTTAGTGTAAAACCAACGAGATTTTCGTCCTTAGCGAGATCCACCTCTCGCTCTTGCTCGCTCTATGTGAGCTGCCTACTTAATCTTCCTAAGCAGTTGCTTGTTTACACACAAATTTCCTGTTTTAAGTTTAAAAATTCATAACTTAAAATCTAGGACTCGTTTTAAGAAACATCCTTCTACAAACTTGTTTCGAATTGAGTAACTTTCTTACCTTAAAATATCAGCCGAAAATTCCTTGTAGTTTGGCCTGGAGCTTCCAATCTTCACGCCAGGCCCTGATTAATCCGAGAATCTGCCCCTTCTGCAAATTCTTCACTTTTTGTTCTTCTCCTTCTGAGATCGTTCTCCGACAAAACAACCTCGAAAACTTCTCAGCTTTCAAATGGCATCGATCTCACTTAATTTGCTCTTGTCATTTGCCAAAACCAAGCTTCTGAAGTTTCGCTTCCATTTATTCTTCCTGCCGCCTCCCGTGTTCAATGGTCAAGCCGCCACCTCATCCCACACTTAGTGTTTCCGGCCAATTCCAATTAGTGAGCTCTTTCAATTAATTTGTTTTTCCTTCCCTTTCTTCATAACTCTTGTAAGTAACCATGAATCTTGACTTATCAAATAATTAATATAACATTCCTTTGGCTAAACATGCTTATATAGGAAACTTAGAGTTTGGGGTTTATATAAACCTTTGATGCGTCATTGTGAAACTAGATGTCACACGGGGTTCATGTTAGTTTTTTTCAACGAGTATTTGCTTCAAATATAACGTAGGTCAATGTGTTTTTGTTTTCAGCAACATGTTTGATTTTCCGTTAAATACCTCTAGTTTGACCGATTTCATAAAGTAGAAAGAGTCTTGTAAAACATATTTCGTCGTAAATGACCTCCAGTTTGTCGTGGTTGAGAAGTGTCCTCAAGTTCCAACCCTTAATGTACTGTGAAGTGTTTGTAATATATATAAGGTGTGGATGGAGACTAATCCATTGGTCCGACTTCACATATTGGCTAGCATACCTGAAGCTTTGGCCAAAAGGATTGAGAACATAGTCATTACACGTGAGAACATGGACTCGTTGCAAGAATTGTTTGAACGTCAGTTCTTACTTTTCGAGTTCAGAGGGATGGATGACAAAACCAGTAGTGTCAGTTCCCAAGTTAATCTCCAGGAAGAGAAAGCAAGTTTTGCTGACTCTGTTGAAGTTTATTAACGAGAAATGATCTCTAACATAGAACTTAGAGAATATTTAGGTTCTGATACTGATCCCACTACTCTCTAAAAGATGAGGATATCTAAAGACAGTAAATATGATTTATTGGTCTTGGAGACGTGTTTAGTAGAGAATGATGATTTTGCCTGGATCTTTGATTCAGGTGCTACTAATCACGTCAGTTCCTCTTACCAAGGATTTAATTCCTGGCAAACGTTGCCACAGGGAGAGATGCTTCAAGTTGATATTGGTGAGGTTGTTTCAGCTGTTGCTGTAGGCAGGCTGAAGTTATTTTTGGACAAGAAACGTTATCTGTTACTGGATAATATTTTTGTAGTTCCTCATATCAAGAGGAACTTAATCCCGGTTTCTTGTCTCATTGAACAAGGTTATACCGTCTCCTTTTCTGAGAATAAATTATTTATTTTCAAGAATGGGGATTAGTTTTGGTTCAATGGGGAATAACTTATATGTACTAAGGCTGTTAGTCATAAAAGCCTTGTTTAATACTGAAATGTTCAGTACAGCGACAACAGCTAAAAGGCCAACTAAGGAAAATGCCTATCTTTGGCATCTAAGGTTAGGTTACATCAACCTTAATAGAATTGAGCAGTTGGTGAAATGTGGACTTCTAAAGAGTTTAGAAGAAAACTCCTTGCCGATGTATGAATTATACTTCGAAGGCAAGATGACCAAACGACCTTTTACTGGAAAGGGTTACAGAGCCAAGGAAGCCTTGGAACTTGTACATTCAGACCTTTATGGTCCGATAAGTGTTAGAGCTCGAGCTCAAGGTACGGGTATCTCTACCTAATACAACATAAGTGTGAAGACCTTGACAAGTTCAAGGAGTATAAGACTGAAGTTGAAAAGTTGTTAGGTAAGAAGATAAAAACACTACGATCTGCTCGTGGTGGAGAGTATATGGACCTCCAATTTCAGAACTATATGATAGAACACGAAATTATGTCCCAACTCTGGCCCCATGTACACCTTAGTAGAATGGTGTATCAAAAAGAAGAAATAGAACCTTATTGGACATGGTTCGGTCTATGATGAGTTATGCTCATCTTCCAGATTCGTTTTGGGATTTTGCAGTGGAGACTGCATGTTACATTCTGAACAACGTTCCCTTGAAAAGTGTTTCTAAAACACCTTTTGAGTTGTGGAGAGGCTGTAAAGGTAGTTTATGTCACTTCAGGATTTGGGGGTATCCGGCCCATGTGCGTGTGACTAACCCGAAGAAGTTGGAACCGCATTCGAAATTTTGTCTCTTTGTAGGCTACCCCAGGGAAACGAGGGGTGGATACTTCTGTGATTCGAGTAAGAATAAAGTGTTTGTTTCTACAAATGCTATCTTTTTGGAAGAAGACCACATCCAGGATTATAAACCACGAAGTAAGCTTATTTTACGTGAGATTTCTAGTGAGACTGAGACTACTGAGGGTTCAACAAGAGTTGTTGAATAGACTGACAAATCAACAAGAGTTGTTGATGTCGGTACATCTAGCCAACTAGCTCAAGAGTTGAGATTGCCTCGACATAGTGGGAGGGTTATGAACCCACCAAATTGCTACATGGGTTTGTCTGAATCCCGGATTGTCATTTCTAATGATGGGGTCGAGGATCCATTGTCTTTTAAGCAAGCAATGGAAGATGTTGACAAAGATGAATGGATTAAAGCCATGAACCAGAAAATAGAATCTATGTACTTCAATCAAGTCTGGGAGCTTGTGAATCAACCTGATGGGGTAAAACCTATAGGGTGTAAGTGGATCTAGAAGCGAAAACAAGGTGTAGATGGAAAAGTGCAAACCTTTAAGGCTAGACTCGTGGCAAAGAGTTATACCAAGGTCGAGGGAGTGGACTATGGGGAAACTTTCTCATTTGTTGTCATGTTGAAGTCTATCAGGATACTTCTGTCCATAGTCACATTTTATGATTATGAGATATGGAAAATGGACGTCAAGACTAACTTTCTTAATGGTAATCTTGAGGAGGCCATCTACATGGCTCAATCATAGCGGTTCGTAGTTCTAGATCAAGAGCAAAGAGTTTACAAGCTTAATAGGTCCATTTATGGGTTGAAACAAGCGTCTAGAGCGTAGAACACTAGATTTGACAGTGCGGTTAAATCGTTTGGCTTTGATCAAAATGTTGATGAGCTTTTTGTTTACAATAAGATCATCAGCAGCTCAGTAGATTTTCTGGTACTATATGTGGATGATATCCTACTAATTGGGAATGATGTAGGGTTTTCTGACTGATGTGAAGAAGTGGTTAGTTACCTAGTTCCAAATGAAAGATATGGGTGGGGCGTAGTATGTTCTAGGGATCCAGATCATTAGGGATTATAAGAATAAGAGTTTAGCCCTGTCTCAGGCATCGTACATTGATCAAATGTTGATCAGGTACATGATGTAGGATTCCAAGAAGGGTTTGTTACCTTTTAGGCATGGAATCATTTTGTCTAAGGATCAATGTCCTAACACACCTCAAGAGGTTGAGGAGATGAGACGGATTCCCTATGCTTCAGTTGTTGGAAGTTTAATATATGCAATGTTGTGTACCAGACCCAACATTTACTATGCAGTAGGGATTGTCAGACATTATCAATCCAATCTAGGATTAGATCATTGGACGGCGGTCAAGACAATCCTCAAGTATCTTCGAAGAACGAGAGACTACATGCTCGTGTATAAAGATAAGGATTTGATCCTTACAGGATACACAGACTTTGACTTTCAGACTGATAGAAATTCTCGTAAATCGACATCGGGGTTAGTGTTCACTCTAAATGGAGGGATTGTAGTGTGTCGAAGCATCAAGCAAGGATGCATCACGGACTCTACTATGGAAGATGACGCTTGTGAAGCAACTAAGGAGGTTGTTTGGCTGAGGAAATTCCTTAAGTTTTGGAAGTTGTTCCAAATATGGATTTGCGATCACTCTTTATTGTGATAACAACGGAGCTGTGGTAAATTTGAAGGAACCCCAGAGTCATCGTCGAAGGAAGCATATGGAATGAAAATACCACTTGATCAGGGAGATTGTGCATCGTGGTGATGTGATAGTCACGAAGATCACGTCGGAGCACAATGTTGCAAAAAAACTTGATGCGTTATTTTATGATGTGGATTGGTGAATGAATGTGATTGGTGAAAAATGCGTTGAGCATTCAAGTTTTCTCCAGTGGAATCCAAGTGTAAACCTCACTGAGTTCCTTGGTAAGTCCCAAGGTCGAACTTAGGGACTTTTGTGAAAACAGGTTGCAATGGTAATTTTTAAGAAAACTTTGTGGTAACCAGTAACTTAATTAATTGTTGGTTTGTTATTGATTGCGGTAATGAAAAATAAATAAATTGCGGCGGATTTAGAAAAAGTCGGATTATGTGATAGATGCACTGAGTATGCGGATGAACGGGTTGAGAAGGTCTTTAGCTAGCGTTACTTGGGAATGCGTCAGCTATGCGATTCATTGCTACACTATGCACAACAATCATTTTCCAATGCCAATGCGATGCTCCTAAGTCCTAGGACCATGTTTTGAATGCACAAAGTGTCCATAGAGCTTATTCTTAAGTCTTACATCTTGTCCTATGCGATGA
>NC_052355.1:36677311-36683661 GCF_009727055.1 Benincasa hispida | reverse complement strand
ATGATGCAAGATGCATAAAGGCAAGGTGACCGCACACAATCATATCCTATCTCTAGGATGCATGCGATGCATTAATAGCAAACAATGCTTATCCCTAAGCTCCTATCTCTTGATTATGCGTTGTAATCTGACGCTCCCGAGCCTAGATTCTAACCTGACTTTCCCAAGCTTAGATCCTGTATTTAGACTACCCTCCCGAGTATCTCTAATGGACGAATGAAGCATACATAATACAAGATAATCACATAGAATGAAGATTCCTAGTTGTGCTAGCTAAATGCTTCTCAATCCATTCAACAGATTTAGTTACTCATGCGTAAATAACAGAGAGTGAACATATATAGAGAAGTAAATTCCATTTTTATAAATGAGTTTTTAGTATAAAATAACAATGGAAGATAAAGGTAGAGAGCCTGGTAGCAATTCCTTGTTGACCGAGGCTTTTACACTGTCAATCTCAATTCGGTTCAAAAGATATTCCTGCTTCTGCAGGAGTCGGCCCTCTCTCTGTTCTTGAAGCTTCCAGCGCTCTCCCAAGCTTACCGGAATGATCTATCGGCACAACCTCCTTTTCTCGCGTTCGCCTTAAAATGAAAGAAAATCTAAGAACAAGGCTAAACTATGAATAGAACTTGTGAACTCACGAGATGGTGAACTGGTTAACCCCTTTTCTGAAGGATGCATTTGGTATTTATAGAACTTCCAGGGTGAAAGGCGGCTTCTCTCTTATGGTTGCACAAATGGGATGGCTTTAATTTCCTGACTGATGCACTGAATATTTGTCACCGAAAAGTTGAATGTACTTGTTATTGTTAGTGGCTGTCAACTTAATTTGGATTCGATTGTTATCAGCTTTCTGTCCCATCGTGATTAATTATGCCTTTCACCTAGATGCGCCTACCATGTTGCGCCAACCAAATTGCAGCAATCCTTCTTGAGTAAATGTTTACGAACACAATCACCACAAAGCTTTGCGGCACTCAACCAATGATTTCCTATGATCACAATTTCTACCTTGCGTCAACGCATATTCTGCATAAAAATAAAAAATCAACTGTTTCTATGCGATGAACGCATGCGACCGCAATATTATGAATTTGATGCTTTTTGGACACAATCTAACATATTTTATCGACGCAAACCAACATTATTTAAGAACTTAGCACTATGATAACGTGCATTTCTGCCCGTTATCAAGGTCCCCTTGGTAGCTCAATAGATTCAAGTTGAGAATCAATTCTTGGTGTTGATTTGAAATGTTCAAATTGACAAGAGAAAATTCGATTATATATGATATGATCGGTGTGATGTATGAAATACATCAAGTGGAGGATCAATGTAAATGAGATTTACATTAAGTACCATAAAATAGAAAAAGAACTATGGTTTATATGTTTCATGAGATGAAATATTAAAACTATAGGTTATAAATATAATATGGTAAGTTGGTTATCATATATATTTACAATAATATTAATTATTGGATAATTATCTTTTTTTCTTTAATAATCAATTGAGTGGAAGGTTATTGGTGGTTTTATGGTAACTGTGAGATAAAAAGAAAAAGGTTTTCCTCAATTTAGAAGAGTTGCTATTCTCAGAAAAGAACTTATGAATTGTTGTCAAGTGAATTGGTTTTCACTAAACGATAGCTGAAAGAAATACTAGACGATCGTGGAGTGTTACTATACGATAGTTCACTCAACTAGTCGTAGCTAAACGATCACAGGATTTTTTCTATACAGTAGATTGCCTTCTTCTACACGATTGAGCATTCATCTATACGATAGACTCTTCTCATCTTCCACTTGCTTAATCGTCTAATTTAGAGAGTTGTCTAATTTGTGGGCATTCTCGATGGAAGGTGGATAAGCGTACCAAACGGATGAATGGGGAGTTCCAACAAAAGTGTTGAGGTATTTTCCATTGATTCCAAGATTGAAACGAATGTTCCAAATGCATGATGTAGCTGAATGACTAACATGGAATATGAACTATAAAAGTAGTGATGTGAAGATGCATCATCCAGCCGAATGCGTTTCATGGGACTCAATTGATGTAAAGTGGCCAGACTTTTCAAGCGATCCACGAAACTTAAGATTTGGTTTTGCAACTGATGGTTTCAACCCATTTTCTAACCTTGGTAGTAGGTATAGTTGTTGGCCAGTTATGTTTGTGACATATGACCTACCTCCTTGGTTATGCATATCGAAAGAAAATATAATGCTAACATTACTGATTCTTGGTCCTAAACAGCCTGGCAATGATATTGACATTTATTTGCAACCATTAATTAATGACCTAAAATTGTTATGGAATGGAGTGGAAGTTTATGATGTAGTAAGCAAATCAAACTTCAATTTGAGAGTTGTGCTTATGCAGACGATCAATGACTTTCCTGCTTATGGAAATCTCGTTGGTTGCACAACAAAGGGCAAGACAACATGTCCAATTTGTGAGGAACACACACATTCCCAATGATTGTACCATACTAAGAAATTAATGTATATGGATCATAAACATTTTTTGTTTTCATCTCATGCATATAGAAGAAAGAAGTCATGGTCTGATGGCAAAGTTTAACAACGACAAGCTCCTAGGATTGCAAATGGAAATGCAATTGATGCCCAACTCAAAGATTTCCAAAATTGTTTTGGAAAATTCGAGAAGAAAAAACGAAAGAGACAAAAAAAGTTAAATGGAATATGGAAAAAACATCGATTGGGTTGTCCTCATTTTTGGGTTCACTTTTCAGAGAAGTGGTGTCTGTGACTGTTGAAACTTGGAAGAAACTTTCAACGAGACAAAAAGAAGTACTGTGGCATTCTATCCAAGTATGTAATAAATAATTATATATTTATATAATGAATATAATTCAAACTTTCTTACATATCATTACGTGAATGTTTTTATTCTTTAGGCACGATATAATGTTGATAAAGAATGGCAGAAGAAATATTTGTTGATAAAGATGGGTGAGCTATGGAGAGCAAGCAAATCTCGACTAGTGAGTAAAATTAGGCAAACTTCAAATGACAATAAACTGATTAAACTAAAGCCAGATAACATTTCTTCAATACATGATTGGAATGACTTTATCAAAGATAAAACAAGTGCAAAATTTAAGGTATGTGATACAATTATTGAGTAAATTTATTTATTTGATTCAAGGTACGAAAACAAGTTTAGTCTTTATATCTTTGTTGAATACTTCCACACATGTGTAATCGTAAAGGCTATGCTCGACTAGCCGAAGGTTTGGTAAAAATTTACGTAATACTAATAGCATTATTATAATTAGCACTAGAGATAATATATAACAAAATATTTTTTTCCCATGTAGAAAAATTCTTCTTCTTCAACTCCAATTACCCGAGTAGATGTTTGGACAAAAGCACAAGTGAAGAAAGATGGAAAACTCATTAACTCCCAAGTGGCCAAAACTCTTGTTAGATTATTTTTTGTATTTTTTCTTAATTTTTTTATAGGTCTTAAGTCGTATAAATCTCTCTTGTGGGCTTATGTTATTTGCTATAAATTGAGTTATATCTATAGTTTTTTAATGTTGTGAATTCGTGTTCGTCATAAGACATCCCCCCTTTCTCTTAAATGAACTTTTTTTTTTGTTCAGTGCTTTATTGAGTGATCTCTTATTGGCTTGTTGGCATTTTGAGTAGTAATTTAGTTCAAGTAGGAGATTCTAAATGTTGTGAATTCGTGTTCGTCTTAAGGCATTCCCCCCCAAATGAAGTTTTTTTTTTCATGTTCAATGCCTTTATTGAGTTGGTTTTGTTTGAGTGATCTCTTGTTGGCTTGTTGGTATTTTGAGTAGTAATTTTGTTCAAGTAGGAGTTTCTAAATGTTGTGAATTCGTGTTCGTCATAAGTCATCCCCCCTCCCTCCCCTCTCATTTAAATGAACTTTTTCTATGTTAAATGCTTTATTGAGTTGTTTTTTTAGTAATCTCTTGTTGGTTTGTTGGCATTTGAGTAGTAATTTAGTTCAAGTAGGAGTTTCTAAATGTTGTGGATTTGTGTTGGTCATAAGACATCCCCTCTCCCCCTCTTAAATGATCTTTTTTTTTTTTTTTTAATGTTTAATGCTTTATTTAGTTGGTTTTGTTTAAGTGATCTCTTGTTGGCATGTTGTCATTTCAATAATGATTTAGTTCAAGTAGAAGTTTCTAAATGTTGTGAATTTGTGTTGATTATAAGCGCCCCCCCCAACAAAAAAAAATGGCTCATTGACTTCTTGCCATTTGAACGATTTCATGCATTTTTTTCTTAGGAGCATATTGAACAAAAACATGTGGGAACATCTCGTTCAAGTAGTATAATTGACGATGCAATTAGTAGAGTTTTCGGTCCCAATCATGGCCATGTACGAGGATTAGGATTCGGTGTAACTAGATCAAAGTTGTCTACATCAACTCAGGAAGATAAGACTATTGCGTCTCTTGAAAGAAAATGTAACAACCTAACAACAGATGTAGATGAATTGAAAAGCGTGGCAGCTTCCTTAATAAGGGACAAGGTAAAATTGTCCTAACTCTCTTTATCTATGAAATTGTGTTTTATATAACACTTTGAATATGTTGTTTCTATAGGAAAAAATGAAGGAACAAAATTCTAATAATCCTGTTAGAGTATCAACATCAGAAGATAATCCAGCTCCAGTCTTAAATTCCCCACAGGTAAATTCATTATGACTTCTTCTATTCACTTAGTATTCAAAATTGTTATTGTTTGAAAATTTTCTAACCATATTATTGGTGAAAAAGAGTGCTACTACCAATACTCCTCGTAAGTGTTTGCTGCTAGATTGGGTTGGTTCAAGAGAAGTCATTTCTGAAGGTAGATGGTCTTCCAATGATCCATCAATCCTTGTCCATCACATACCTCTTGGCCTGAATGCAGTTCGTGTGTGGGTTGATACGGTAGAAACACAAAATTCCTTCCTATGGAGGCCTACATCTGACATTATTGTTATTGACGATGTTGTGGGTACTACCGTTGCATGGCCAATGGATAAAGTCAAACTATGTAAGAAAATTTGGTTACTACTTTGTGGATTAAGTGTTTGTTTAATTCATTAGCTAATCTATTATTATAGATAGATCATGATGATTTATGAAAGCTATTTTTGTTTTATCTTTTATTAGGTGATTGATTGGACGACAAACATTGGAGCTACATATTTTGTGTGGAAGAACTTTGGTATTGCTATAATCTAAACATCTCTTTTAATTGTATCGATATTTTGGGATTATATATGTAGTCATTTTATTTGGATTAAGAATTTACAAATTGTTCTATTAGGTTAGAAGTTCGTTGGAACATACTTTCAATGACTATATCAAACTTTTTTTTTAATGAATATAGTGTTTTATTTCTTTTGTATGCTATAAATTTGAAGATTTTGGTTATAATTATGATTGTAGATTTGGATGAAATGTGAATTACATCTTTCTTCGTTTAGACGATAACATGGACAAGCGACTTCTATAAATATATATTTATAATTAATCCTACAATAATACTTGCGAAACAAATTGTAAAATCTAAAAAAAATGTTATTAACAAGTACTATTAAAGATCAGTTATAGCATTGCGTTTAGTATTACAAAAAATGCTATAAAAAGTTCTTTAACATTAAATTCATGCTTGAAGATGGGGTATAATTTATAGTTTTTTTCCATTACGATGAAAAAAATGCTAATAAAAATAAGGGACTTTCAATAGCATGTCTAAAATCGCTATAGAATGTCTTTTATAACATTTTTTTATTGCTACGAAAACTTTTGATGGTACTTTTTCCAACACAATGAATGATTCAATAACATTGAGTTAAAGCTATCATATGTCAACTTTCTATAGCGATATTAATAGCTACACAAAAATGTTATGAAAAGTCGAGGACTTTTAATATCGGCTACAACAGCATTTCGAAAACGCTATAGAAATTTTTTGATAGCGTTTCTACAATGTGATTAAAAATTCCATTGAAACATTTTGATACTGTTTTTTATAGCGTTGGAAAAACACTATTAAAACGTTTCGATAACATTTTTTTTAGCGTTGAATAAATGTTATTGAAAAGTTTTGATAGCAATTTTATCACGCTATAGAAAACGCTATCAAAAAGTTTCAATAGTATTTTTTTTTAATGTATGAAAAGTTTTTATAGCATCACATATGCACTATCAAAATGGAGTTTTTATAGCGTTGAAAAAACGCTATGGAAAATCTACCATAACGTTTTTTTTAACGCTATTGTAAGTGATATTTCTTGTAGTGAATTAAATAAGGGGGGAGAGGGAGGGGGAGTTGTAACTCCCTTCTTTTAATTTT
>NC_052355.1:36644610-36677301 GCF_009727055.1 Benincasa hispida | reverse complement strand
AAATTTTAAATTTTAAAATTAAATTAATTTTAATTTATAATTAAAACCATTATATATGTGTGTGTGTGTAATAGCTAACTTATTATATATATATATAACTATATGTTATATCAAATATAACACATAACCTATAATTTTTATATTGTATCAAATACAATATAATATATAGTTTTAATTTCTCTCAATCATTCATTAGTATAAATTACATTTATACTAAATTCAATTATATGAATTTCATTCATACAATTAGTATTTGAATCACATTGAAACATTTAATTCCTCTAAAAAACAACTTTATATTATAATTTATCAAATACATTATATTAATTATATCATATATAATTAATTCCTTCAATTAATTTAAACAATTCAAATTAATCCAAAATTAATTCTCAATCATCCTTGTTGAGCTACAAATGGGACCTTGTGGATCTGTAAATTAAAACTCCAATAGTACTTAAATAATTAATTAAACTCCTTTAATTAAATTATTCAACATCCATTAACTGTCGGTCACTCCACTAAAGACTGATAGCTGCATTCTTCGCACTATAGATATATTTATGTGTCCATTAGATATAACCAGTTAACAGTGCATGACCCTTCACAAATTGCTCGTAAGTACAACTAAGCCAAAATTACCATTTTGCCCATTTAGTTACATTTAACTTCTTAAGTACCATTGATCCCTCTAATAAACAATAAGTCATAGTCTAACTATGACCAAATCCCTCTAGGGTCAAGGAGGGTATGGCCACATTGTTCAAGCCTCGGAATCAGCTCTTAAGGGAGTAATTTATCTATTACCCTGACATCAGGTTAGGAGTGAATTCCGTCTTTGTAGTTGTGTTCCCAACTCTCCAATCAAGCGAATTCTCAAGATGGTAGGCATATTGAGTCGGCAATCTAGCCACTCTCACCCATGCAAATTAAAAGACCACCTTCATAGACAAGAATTCACAATTCAATCAGGATTCAGATCATATCACCTATGGTCATCCTGGTGAAATGTAAGTTTCTACTATTAACGGCGTTATATAATGAGACTAGTCATTTCGTAGTCTGGTCTTAGACAAACTCTTTGTATAGAATACCTCTACTCACATGACTCCACATGAATGATTAGGATCAGATCATTTGTAGCACTTTATAACACTTGTAAACATCTACAAAGCGGGTCATATTCGTAGTGTAACAAGGATAAGGTACCTAGCTTTATCCATCTACTACAGATCATTTAGGTTATTATTTAAACATGATTCACTCATATGTCTCTACATACATGTTTAAATTACATAAAATAATCTAGGATATTTGTTTATTGGATTGAGCGTATGGACATAAAATAATAAATACTTTAATAACAACAATTTGTTTATACAAATATTACAAACTATGAGAATTCAAGAGAGATTTAGGACACCAATCCCAACATATAATTCATCATATCTATTGATTCTAGTTATCTACATTCTAAAAATAAAAAAATAAAAAGCAACCCCTGGAAGGAAAAAGATTTTTTTGGTCTCTAGATTTTGGGTTTATTTTCTATTTGATCTCTAGGTCTCAAAATTTTACATTTTAAGTTCTTAAGTTTTGAATTTGGTTTCTTATATTTCAAAATATTACATTTTAACCCTTGAATTTTGAATTTTGTTTCAATTTGGTCTCTAGATTTTAAGATTCACATTTAACTTCGATTCTCACTAAATACTCACTTTCAGTTTTCATCATTAATATTTATTAACCAACTTAAAATAATTACAAAGTGAAATTTCAAGTTTAATTTTAATGTGATGAAAAATAGTGAAAGTTAACTAATTAGATTTTTTTTAATTAATTCAGGTTAATTAATAGAGATTACCATGGAAGATATATATAAAGAGTATTTAATTCAAATTCGAGGTTAAAAGTTTAAAATATTAAAATTAGGAACCAGATTAAAACAAAACTTAAAACTGAGGTTAAAAGTGTAGCATTTTAAAAATAGGATTAAATATAAATTAGGCATATAAAAAATGTACATTAAATTATTCTAAATACCCAAAGCTTTGTACTTTGTGTAAAATATACTTTAAAACTTTCAAAATTTTCAAAAATACCCTTAAACTTAAAATAAAATTTAAAAAAAAAATTAATTTTTTTTTTTTTTAAAAAAATACCCTCATGGTTAGTTTTGAATGGTAACCGTTAGTGTTTTGTATAAAACCTCTAAATTTTTAAATTTTTTAAAATACCCTTAAACTTGAGAAAATATAAGTCTTACGGTTAATATATGAATGAATATATTCTTACTTCTCTATATTTTACATCACTTTTCTCCCCTCTTTTCTTTAATGTCCTCTACTCTCTTTTTTTTTGTTAATGGTTTGATATTTGTGTATCTCAAATAAGTAAATAAATAAACATGTTTGCTTCAGTTAAGATATACAGACCATAACGAAAAGAAAAATAATAACAGACAAATACATTTTTTTTTTTGTATTTAAATATTTATCATTTTGAAATGTTTTAAGAGGAGATTTTATTTTTTTTAAAATTTTGTGGCATTTTATGTTTTAACTTTAAAGTTTTGGTTTTTATTTTGGTTATTAAGAAAATCGTGCGAGAAACTGGACAAAAATTAGAGTCTCTATGTGAAAAAAAAAAAAAAAACAAAAAAGGGCTTTATATAATTTTGTTTTTAAATTGATTCTTTTCAAACTTATGAAAATTTCAAACAGTTTGATTACTATGCTAACATTAAGAATATTTTTTATTTTTTATTTTTAAAAAATTATAGAATAATTTTTGTAACGAGACATTAATGGCTCATGTTCTCATAATAGCATCACGAATATATATATTTTTTTTAATTTAGAAATATTTTGTATACTTTTAAAAGTTTAGTAGTAACAAAATACCAACGGTTTCTTACAAAACTAATAACAATGATTTTTTTTAAAAGTTTAAGGATATTTTGTAACTTTTTAAAAATTCAGATTTATTTTTGACACAAAACATAAAATTCAAAGTATTTTTAGAATATAATTTCCCCTAACTTTAAAAAAGAGAAAAATATGGTAAATAAAGACAACAACAAACGACAGAACAAACGACAGAACAAAACAATGGTCTTTATTTAAATTAATTGTCACTCTTAAATTAATTTGTTGTACTCTTCTTGGCCGGTCAAATTTAGCCTCCCCTGTCCGACATTTTTATTAAAATTAACTCCTCCAAAATTGAAGCGACCGACAAGACATTTCAGATAAATTAAAATATTATTTTTCTTTCTGTAGTTTGTTTTTGTTATTATTATTATTATCTTTTTTTTTAAGTACGACAAATAAGGGATGAAATATTTATTTTATTTTATTATTTTGAAAAGGGAATGGAATAGTTTGAGATTTAAAAAAAATGATGTTTTTTTTTTAAATAACAAATGAAAAATAATTATAAAGGCATTGAGTCCAAATCCGCTCATGTGATATGATTCTATAACTTATATTGGAAATACCCATATAAATTAAAAAGTGCTCGGAAAAATTAACAATAAATTAATAAATACTAAAATTAAGGTTTATTAAAAAGTACATAAATAAAGTTTTGTCTCCTTCTAACATTAGTTAAATTTATTACACGCAATTTAAGTTGAAAATAATTTAATTTCATTAAATACTTTTACTTTTACTTATTTGATTTCATAAAATAATCAATAATAAATTTTTATTTATTTTACTACTATTTTTATTTTGTTGTGATATTTTTTAAATTGTAAATAATTTAATTAATATTAGGGGCAGTTAAAAATATAGCAATCACGCTTAAAATATTAATATTTATAGCAAAATGTAAAATAAATTGCAAATGTAACCAAATTTAAATATAATTCTTAAAGTTTGTCAATGATAGACCATAGGGTTGAGGGGAATCTATTAGTGATAGACCAAATTGCTAATAGGAGTCTGTCGGTGATAGAGTCTATCATGGATGGATTTTGTTATTTTACTATTTTTTAAAATGTTGTTATACATTTAATTATTAACACTAAAAATGGTACCTGTTGCAATTATATCAACTATAAATTTTTAGTATAATGATATCTAGTGTACTGAATCTTGATTTATTGACTTATTTGGTATCAATGAGCATTACTAACGACCTTTTGCAACAACAAAAAAAAAAAAAAAAAAACTTTACTAACTAAAATAAACCGTGTCAATTAAGGGTGTGTTTGGATTATATTTTAAAGTATTTAATTTAAAAAATAAGTTATTTTAGAAGAAATTAGAGTGTTTGGTAACTACTTAAAATAATTTTTCGAGTGTATTTTAATCATTTTTTTTTATCAAAAGTGTTTAAATAAAAATGAGTTTTTTGAAAAACACTTTTTTCTTAAATCAACCCAAGTGGACCTTAAAAGTAAATATAAATTTGTATTACAAAAATATAAATCCACATTATTTTTTATGCAATATAATAAGATATTATCTATAAAATAAAATAAAATTACATACATATATATATATATCACAATTACGAAAATAGGTAATTGAATCTCTTTACTAAAAAAACTGCAAAATAATTAATAAATAAGTTTTTGCATACATAGAGAAGAGAGATATAATGGCAAGAATGTAAAATATTAAAGAAGAAAATTACCTTCTTAGCCTTTAAATTTTGAAAAATATATATGTATATCCTTATGTTTTTCATTTTTTAGTCTACATGTTTTTAAAAATAGGTTTAAAAGGTCATAAAAACTACCTTTTCTCTTTGAAATTATTATTTTAAACTTATTTTTGTATTTTGAAATATCATATAATTATATAAAATAGCACAAAAAATACTATGGAACATTTTAATATATTCTTAAAAATTGAAGAATTAAAATGGTAAATTTTGAAAACTCAGAGACCAAATGAACTCGAGGACTAAAACGTATGTTTTTCCCTATACCCGGAGTAGTATGTTATAAAATCGTTGTTGTTGCTTATTGTTTTCTAACCTACTACAATCTTTCTCTTCTCTATCCATACATTCAAACCGTTTGCTAAAAGATTCTCCAAACCCTTTGTTTTAAAACCATTTTCTCTAAACACAGGGGTAGAGATTGCAAAAGGCACTCGATGTATCATCGACATTTCGTATTTGAATTGATTAACTTGTTTGTGAACAGAAACAAGTACCACATAATTGTTAAGTGAAACTTTTGAAAGTGCGACTGTGACAGGAGATTACAAAGTTAATTTTTCTAATATCCAATGAATTAAGGAGTAGAGTATGACGCAGGTGAAAAAATGAGAATCAATAAGATTCCAAATTAGTTGGGAGTCCCATCATTTATTTCATTACTTTTAGTAATTGCATCGATGAAAATTAATGATTTCTCATTTTCATTATTTAATTCTCACCGATTTTATCGCAAAACGTGTATAATGTGCGACATATTAAAAATGTATCAACAACCAGAATTAGTGGTTGAATTCTTCACTTCTAAAATTCAATATGCTATTATAAATTAAATGTTATGTATTTTATTTGTTTGTAAATTTAATTTAAATTAATTTTTTGAACAATGATTATAAACTTTTATTTAAATTAATTAAAAAATTAACTAGATTAGCACATCAAATAGAAATCATGCTAGATTATTTAAAAAAATTATCCTTGAACTTCGTACATTGTGCCAAAAGTATCTACGAACTTTCAAAAGTTTCAAAAATATCCTTAGGAGTTATTTGGTTTAAGATTTCATAGATGTTTGCAAATAAATGATACTTGAGAGTAAGATGTCTGGAAAGAAAAAATGATTGTGTTTGATTGTGCACGAGAATACTATTAGAATTTTATAAACAAAAATTATGTATCTATTTAATTTATGAAATTAAGCATGAAAATCTTTGTTCACATGAGGTTTTCAGAGAAACTTAATTCGTAAAATTTAAACTTTTGTATTTGTATTAATTTTAGTGTAGCAAATACAATCTCTAATATAATACTTCTCTGAAGCTTTCAAAATAAACTTTAATCTGTAAGCTGGTTGATCTTCTTGGATGATCGACCTTTGGACTGGTTGATCTTCTTGGATGATCGGCTTTTGGCCTTGTTGATCTTCTTGGATGATCGTCCTTTGGGCTTTTTGATCTTGGATGATCGTCCTTTAGGCTTGATCATCTTCTTGGATGATTGGCCTTTGGATTTGTTGATCTTTTTGGATGATCGTCCCTTAGGCTTGATGATCTTTTTGGATGGTCGGCCTTTGGACTTGTTGATTTTCTTATATGATTGGCCTTTGGGCTTGTTGATCTTCTTAGAGGATTAGTATTCACACGAGGCTTTCAGAGAAACTTGTTTCGTGGAATTGAATTTGAGTTGGTGTTGATGTTGATGTTGATGTTGATGTTAATTTGATGCAACGTGGTTTGATCTCTAGTACTTGATCCTCCAATTCTCTCTCGGTTGAATGTGTACGTTTGATTTGAGGAAGCAAAGCCCATGATGATCTTAGAGTTGAAGTCCTAGAAGAATGCTTGTATCTTCGAAGAACTTCAGTCTTCAAGTGTGGTAAGCTTTAGAAGTCAGAGAGTCTTCTGGTTGTTGGGAGAATTCTCTCTAGGCCCTTTGGAAGATAGAATTTCTGACCCCCAACAAATGAAGAGGACTTCTATATTTATAGAGTTCTCAGGTGAGCCTCGTGAGTTTGGGCTTGGTTGGTCCATGGGTCTGAAGAAAATTAGACATGAGGATTTCTATGAGCAGCGAAATGATTGTCCCAAATTCCATTCAATATTAAGCATACACAATTACAGTATAAGAAACGGAAACTAACAGGTCATGCACAATATGAAATTATAGCATGCTTTCAGATAAGATCAAAGGATAGAGTATCATACCTTTGAAGAACCATTCTTCAAACTTCCTTGATCACGAACGCTCGATCAGTCTCCAAGACAACAATACATGAACCCTCGAACACAACGATCGCAACACAACATGATCAACAACAACCACCACACGAACACTGCTAACACACAACGAACGGCCTCCCAAAACCTCGAACTCAGTCGAGTTGAGTGAGAACAACACCACAATGGTTACCTTGATATTCTCGGTGTGAGAATTTAGAAGTGTGGGCTCTGTATGGACTTGATTAGAGGAAGGGACTAGAGGAACAACTATCGTGTAGACGATTGAGCAAGTAGAAGATGAGAAGTGTCTAACATATAGACGAATGCTTAATCGTGTAGAAGAAGATAGCCTATCGTATAGACAATGCCCTACAATCATTTAGCCACGGCTAGCTGAGTGAACTATCATATAGTGGCACTCCACGATTTTTTAGTCTCTCTATGAACTATCGTTTAGTGAACCGATTCCACTTGATAGCATTCCATGAGTACTTTCTGAATAGAGTAACTTTCTTAAATTTAGGAAAACATTTTTCCTTTTATCTCACGGTTACCATAACCACCAATAACCTCCCACTCAATTGGTTATTAGAGAAAAAGAGATAATTATTCAATATTAATATTATTATAAATATATATGATAACCAAATTACCAAATTATATTTATAACCTATAGTTTTAATATTTCATCTCATGAAACACATAAACCATAGTTCTTTTTCTATTTTATGGTACTTAATGTAAATCACATTTACATTAATCCTCCACTTGATGTATCTCATACATCATACTGAATATATTACATTTCAAATCAACACCAAAAACTGATTCTCAACTTGAATCCATTAAGCTACCAAGGGAACCTTATGGACCTCTAACTTGAAGCTCAAACGGTACATGAATAACTGACTAAACTCTATAGTCACGGGATCCACCATCCGTTAACTGTCGGGCACTCCACTAAAGACCGACAGCAACACTCTCCTTACTATAGACATATTTTGTGTCCATATCAACCAATCAACAATGTGATAATCCTTCACAAATCGCTTGTAAGTACAGCTGGGCCAATTTACCGTTATGTCCCTGTAGTTACATCTAACTCATTAAGTACCACTGATTCCTCTAATGAACATAAGTCATAGTCCTACTATGACTGAGTTCTCTCTTCCAAAGAGAAGTTGTGGCCACTATGTTCAAGACCCGGAATCAGTCCTTAAGAAAGCAATCTATCTACTTACCCATGCTTTGGGGAAGGAGTGAATTTCATTTTGTGTATTGAGTTTCTAGCTCCTAAATCAGACAAGTCCCCAAAAAGGTAGGCATATTAAATTGGCAATCTGGCCACTCTCACCCATACTAATCAAAGAACCGCTCTCAAAGATAGGAGTTTCCAAAATACTCAGGATTGAGGTCGTGTCACCTATGGTTGTTTAAGTGAGATGTAAGTCTCTAGTATCAATGACGTTATATACAGAGTCTAGTCATCTCATGGTCCGATCTTATACAAACTCTTTGTATAGGATACCCCCGCTCGCATGTCTCCACATGAATGATCAGGATCTACCATCTGTAGTAGTTCACAACATTTGCAAATATTTACAAAGCGGATCCGTAGTATCATAAGGATCAAGTATCCCTCCTTAATCCTTATACAACAGACCTTTTTTAGGTTATCACTCGAGGCATGATCCACTTGTATATCTCATATACATGCTTAAGTTTACATACAATAACCATGAAGGTTTGTTTATTGGATATGAGTAAATGCCAAATAAAATAACTCTTATTTTATTCATAACAATGTGTACAGTTTACAAACTACGAGACTCCGGGAGAAATAGGACACCAATCCTATCAAGGCCTGGCCCTTGGGCCCAATTAGTTAAACTTAGGCTTAGTTGATCCATGAGTCTGACTCTTAGGCCCAATTAATTGGTTTTGGGCTTGATTTGACATTTGGATCCAATTAAGCCTATTTTTGGGTTTAAAGACTTTAACCCAAATAATAGTAATATTAAATTGGACCAAGTTAATTTTATCCAATTCAACGGTCATGATGAAACCACGTGGCGTCATTGAAATTTGTCTTCAACTTCAATTTGGGGCACATGTCAACTCCTAGTTGGTCCCAAATTTAATATTTTGGAATTTCATCATTAATTTAGTAAACGACATGACAATTTATGGTTGGTCCGAAATTTCTTCTTCAACAAATGCCTCTTTTTGAGATATATGCACGGATGTGGGTGGATGAATCTCGAAAAAGATAAAGTTGGAATCGAGATACAAGTAATTTATTCTTGACCTTGATATGTTCAAATAATCAAACTATAAATTTAGTACATAAGTTTTGATAGAGTTAGATAACATGCAACAGAAGAAATCAGAATCAATAAACACTCGAACTCCACTTAATTTAAGTTTAAAACATGCTACTCATAACCATATTACAAGGGGGTTTTAGTTATACATTACCTTTGATGAAAACTCCACTAATCTAGCAAGAAGTCCACGAATTTGAGCTCGAATCTTCAAGTAAACTACTACTAAGATCTTCTCTACCAATCTCAAGTGAGAATTGTGTGGTGGAAGCACTCAAATTGAGCTAGATTTAGGTGAATTTGAGATAGGGCAAGTGGGTTTCTATAACAGCAGCCTTTTGGTGTAAGTCTCAACTTGCATGCATATTTCTCAGTATTGAGCTTCAATTTATAAGCTCAAATACATGCAGGGAGATGGATTGCATGGCAGCTAGCACCTACTTTAGAAAATTATTGAAATCATAGTGGAATTGTGTGATTAAGCTTCTTAATCACCATAGTGGGTTTTTCCAATTTTGGGAAAATACACTATGACCTTTTTTAATATTATTTTAATTTAATCAATCAAATTGATTAAAATAATTTTGTATTTAAATAACTGATTTATTTAAATTCTAGTTTTTATAATTAATTCAATTAATTAACAAAACTAATTTGATTAATTAATATATTAATATTAAATTAATAAAACACCAATTCCGCTATAATGAATTCAATTTCATGTAATTAACATTTAAATCATAATTTAAATATTAATTGATCCTCGAATTTCGTTTAATTTTGATAAAATTAAATATTTCAATTATGTCGAATACAATTAATTGAAACCCTAAATTGAATTTGAAAATTTCAAATTCATAACCCTAATTTCAAATCTCATCTAAAATACTCAATTTGTTGATCCAATTTACGAAGTAGTAGAGGGACCTAATGGACCTACAGATCATGAGCTCCAACGATTTGTAATTAATTGGTTGAACTCTTTAAACCGAATTAATTACTATTTGTTAACTATCAAGACATACCGCTATAGCTCGATAGTTGTACTCTCCTCATTGTAGATGCATTTCTGTCCATTTTAACTATAATCAGTAAGTCAATCGTTCACAGGTCGTTCGTATCCACAACTGGGTCAAAATTACCGTTTTACCCCAGTAAATACATCTTGCTCCTTAAGCTCCCATTGACCCTCTATTGAACAATTGATTTATAATACAACTTATAAATCATGTCCCTCTCAACCAAGAGAGGGCGGGGCCCCGTTGTTCAAGACTAGGCATCGGCACTTAAGAGAACAACCTATCTGCTAATCCTACATCAGGTAGGAATGAGTTTCATCTTGCATAGCTATGTCCCCAGCTATCTATTTGGTCTTATCCCTGTAATGGGAGGCTTATTGAGCAGTGCTATTGGACCACTCTCACCTATGCAAATCAAAGGATAATCCCGAATAAACAGAAGTTCATAGTTAGCTCAGGATTAAGATCGAGTTACCATAGGTCATTTTAGTTTGAAATAGTCAGTTTTAATAGTAAATGGTCCTTATAAAGAAAAGTGACTATTTCGAGGTTCAGTATGTAAACTCATTACATAAGATGCCTCTACTTACTTGTCTCTACATGAATGATTTATGGATCACATCATTTTTATCAACATACAAAATGGGTTGCATCCAATAGTGTTACCAGGATGAGATACCCAATTTCATCCATATACTTATAGACCATTTAGGCTATATACTATAACTTGATCCTGCTTATGTCACTACATAATGTTTAAAATATTCATACTATAGTCATGGATTTGTTTATTGATTTTCATAATAGAATGCAATATCAACAATTTTATTGAATAAAATACTCAATAATATTTTATTGATAAATAGAATATGTTAACATGATTTACGAACTGCGAGTTAAGGACATTTCCAACAATCTCCAACTTGGACTAATACTCCAGTGAGAATAAACATAAATATATAAATGTTTACAATGTTGAGAAACAAAAAGGGAAAATACAATAAACTAGGGCATCTAAAATACCATAGACATTCTCCCACTTGCCCTAGATTATGTTGCTCGTAGTCCTAGTCTGACCAGGTGGCCCTCAAACACTTTAGCCGAGAGGACATTCGTAAAAGGATCAGCAAAGTTATCTTCTGAGGCTATCTTTGTGACTATCACGTCACCTCGATGTACTATCTCTCTGATGATATGGTACTTTCTTTTGATATGTTTTCCACATTTGTGACTCCTTGGTTCTTTTGAGTTGGCAACTGCACCACTATTGTCGCAATACAAAGTGATGGACAGGTGCATATTTGGAACCACTTCCAAATCTGTCAAGAATTTGCATAGCCATACTACTTTTTTAGCTGCTTCACATGTAGCTATGTATTCTGCTTCTATCGTGGAGTCAGCAATACAACTTTGTTTAATGCTTCTCCAAACTATAACTCCTCCGTTGAGAGTGAAACCTGATCCTGAAGTAGATTTCCTAGAATCTACGTCAGTTTGAAAATCATAATCATTGTAGCCGGTAAAGATTAAATCCTTCGATCTATACACAAGCATATAATCCCTCATTCTCCTTAGATACTTTAGGATATTTTTTACAGCAGTCCAATGACTATATTCTAGGTTAGATTGGAACCTGCTGACAATTCCAACTGCAAAGCATATGTCAGGATGTGTACATAACATAGTGTACATTAAACTCCCAACTACAGATGCATATGAAATTCTTTTAATCTCCTCAACTTCTTGAGGCATTTTAGGATACTGTTCTTTTGACAAATGAATTCTATGTCTAAAAGGCAACATACCCTTTTTGAAATTTTGCATATTATATCTTGATAACTTCTTGTCAATATAAGATGCTTGAGATAGTGCTAGAGTTCTATTCTTTCGATTCTGAAAATTTTGAATCCCTAGAACATATTGAGCATCACCCAAATCTTTCATTTGGAACTGTGATGCTAACCATTTCTTTACGTCAGCAAGGAAACTTATCTCATTCCCAATGAGCAAGATATCTCAACATAAAGCACCAAGAATGTTACAGTTTTGTTTATTATCTTCTTGTGTACACAAAGTTCATCAACATTTTAGTCAAAGGCATAAGATTTTATCGCAGTGTCAAATCTTATATTCCAGGATCTAGAAGCTTGCTTCAATCCATAAATGGATCTTTTGAGCTCACAAACTTTTTGTTCTTGACCCTGTTCAATGAACCCTTTCGGTTGAGACATAAAAATATTTTCATCAAGATGGCCATTCAGAAAAGCCATCTTGACATCCATTTGCCATATTTCATAGTCATAAATTGCGGCAATGGATAGAAGTATTCTTATAGATTTTATTATGACAATTGGAGAAAAGATTTCTTCATAATCAACCCCTTCTCTTTGGGTAAAATCTTTTGCAACGAGTCTGGCTTTATAGGTTTGCACCTTGCCTATTTGGTCTATTTTCGTCTTGTAGATCCATTTGCAACTATAGGTTTAACCTCATGTGGTTGATCTACAAGTTCCCAGGTAGAATTGAAGTACATTGACTCCATTTCTACATCCATCGCTTTTATCCACTATTCCCTATCAACATCATCCATTACCTGTTTAAAGGTTAATGGATCTTATAGCCCATCTGTATGATGTCTTGAGTTTTTGTTAAACACATATAGCATTCAGGTTGATGAACAACCCTCCCACTACGTCGAGGCATACTCAACTCTTGAGAAGGATGTGACGTGGCAACAACTTTTGTTGATGGACTAGCTCGATCAACAACCCTTATTGATTTTTCTATAGTATCTTTGGTCATTTCTTGTAATATTAATTTACTACGAGGTTGATGATTTTTAATATGATTTTCTTCCAAAAATGTAGCATTTGTTGATATAAACACTTTATCTTCTTGGGGATCTTAAAACAATCATTCTTTTGTTTATTTAGAGTATCCTACAAAGAGGCATAACTTCAAACGTGTTTCTAATTTCTTAGGATTTTGTTCTAACATGTGTGTTGGACATCCCCTAATCCGTAAATGACGTAAACTACTTTTACGACCTTTCCATAACTTATGCGGTGTTTCTGAAACACTTTTTGAGGGAACCATGTTCAGAATATATACCGTAGTCTGTACTGCATACCCTCAAAAGGATTGAGGTAACTGAGTGTAACTCATCATTGATCGAACTATGTCTATCAAGGTTCAATTTCTCCTTTTTGCAACACCATTTTGTTGTGGTGTTCTAGGTTCTGTGAGTTGGGATTGAATTCCATGATCTACTAAATAGTTCTGGAATTGTAAATCCATATACTCACCACATCGATCGGATCAAAGTGTTTTAATTCTTTTAACTAACAAGTTTTCTGTTTCGGACTTAAATTCTTTGAACTTTCAAGAGTTTTAGACTTGTGACTCATTAAGTAAATATAGCCATATCTAGAATAATCATAAATAAAATTGACAAAATACTGATATCCACCTCAAGCTTTTACATTCATCGGACCACAGAGGTCTGAATGTATAAGTTCGAGAGGTTCTTTGGCATGAAAACTTTTTTCAGAAAAAGATCTTTTAGTCATTTTTCCCTCAAGACATGATTTACATGGAGGTAAAGAACTGTCTTCTAACTAACTTAGATGACCGTTTTTAACCAATCTTTCAATTCTGTTGAGATTAATGTGACCAAGTTTGTGCCAAAGATAGGCGTTAGGAGAAATTTTTTCATTTTTTATTTTGAGTCTCAACCATTTTAAACATCTCTATATTTAGAATGGCTTTTGCTTTAGTTGGTTTTAATATGTACAAGTTATTTTCGAGTCTTGCAGCACAAATATGAATACCTCTTGAAAAAATGAACACTTCATTAACTTCAAAAGATATTTTGTACATATTTTCTAGCAGATATGAAATGGAGATCAAGTTTCTTTTCATCTTAGGTACATAATATACATTCTTTAGTAAGATAAAAGGTTCTCCAAAAAATAGCTTGACATCTTCCACTACTTCAGCTGAAATAACTTCTCCTGTTCCCACCTTGAAAGTCATTTCAGATTCAGAAAGTTGTTTCCAAGAATTAGTTTCCTATAGAAAACTGCAAACATGGTTAGCGGCACTTGAATCTAATATCCAGGTTAAGTAAGAATTTTCCATTAGACATGTTTCAACTATTAGTAAATCTGATTTAACATGGTTTGCCTTTTCCGATTTCTTCTCAGCAAAATATTTTGGGAAGCTACTTTTCAAGTGCCCATCCTCTCCACAATGGAAACAATTTTCCTTTGGGAGCTTTATTTTTCTTAGCAGCAGGTTTCTTATTCCCTTTTCCGTTCTTCTTCATTCATACACTTTTGTCTTTTGAAGATGATGGAACAGACTTCTTTTTGTCAAAAGGTTTCGTTCCTGATGATGAACCCTTCAAAAGAAATTTCGGTCGTGAAACAACATTTACTTCACTTTCTTTTAGTTTCATCATTGACTGGTAAGTCTGGAGTTCGTTCAATAATGTTGTCAAATTATAATTAATATTATTCATTACAACATTAGTACGAAAGGTTAGGTAACTCTTCGGAAGAGACTCTAATATCATACTAACTTGACTGGTTTCATCTATGATGGCCCCGTGAGCTTTAGCAATATTAAAATGGACCATCATGTTGAGAACATATTCTCTGACGTTGGTACCATCTTTCATGCGTGTGTTATAAACATACTTTATGGCCTCATGTCGAACAGAAGATGACGGTTGTCCGAACATTTCCTGAAGCGATGTCATAATCTCATGGGCAGTGGGCATGGCATCATGTTTCTTATTAAGCACATCAGATATGCATGCCAAGATATAAACCCTGACTTTTTCATTAGCCCTAACCCATCTTTCATAGGCATCCCAAATACTTTGGTTTGCTGTTGAACTGAGAATAGGAGGACATTCCTCCGTTAACACAAACTTCAAATCATCCATAACTAATATCGTATTTATATTGGATTTCCAATTGGAGTGCCCTTCTCCATTAAATTTGTCAGAAGTGAGAAGTTGTATAATCGAGTTCAACATTTGCTGAAAAATTGAAACAAATTCTATTAAACTTAAGCATCTTAATCCAATTTTAGGAAAAACAATAAAGTACCTATATTTCTTTATCTATTTACAATGATACTTTAATGATTTAGAATAGCTGCTACCAAGGGGCAGTAAAAAATTCATTCACTGAAGCAAGACAATCCTGACCAAATACTATATCTATAATAACTCTTATTCCTATAGTTCATTTGGTTACCATTTTCAGTCAAGATCTTTACTAACAATTAGTAATTCTTGTAAATGTGACCCGCCATTTTCAGATCTTATAGAACGGTATGAATTTGTCCCCGAGTTGGAAGACAATATCCAAGACGGAACTATAAGACCCTATTCATTTATGAAGCTTGGGTTGTTTCGAATCCTATGTTACAACCCTCTGTAGGGATCATCGTGGTTGACGACTAGCTAGTGTCGCCTAAAAAACGACAGTAGGCGCAACATAGGAATCTCACGGTTCAAACTAATGGAGGAGACTATAGGACAATGTTGACACATTTCCTTCACCCACTTACTATGAACTACTTCCCCCATTCACCTTGTTATTAACCCAAACAAACACTTTCCGAATTGAATAGTTGCTGTAAAAGCGACATGAAGCCGAGCATGGATCTCACAGTGTGAATTCTTGGGGATATGAGAGCTAATACTATATATCAAATATATTGTTAATCTCCCACTGAAGTGTTCTAAATATTTGGGTATACTTTCACTTAGGTTTATTACGACTAATTTTAAACAACCTAAGTTTATGTGATTTTATCCAAGAATAACATTTATATTTGGATATTAATCCTATGATGTTTAGGTGTTTAAACTAATTTTAAACCTCACACCGCTCACACAAGCTCATAAAATCAGTTAACAATGCTCAACTTTTCAGTCATAATCCCCAGGTAGGAGGTATTATGTAAACCGTCAACTTTAATACCCTAGCCTTAGATAGGCTGATGAACCGATTTGAGTTTGTAACCAAATTTTATAAGGTAACAATCTATTTTAATCGTTAAAACAAGTTGTTAACCTAAGTGAGCATGCTATTTATCTTTGTTATGGATTTTAAAGTCTAATTCCATTTTATAACAAAAAAAAAAAAAAAATAGAAATGCTTTAACAAACCATAACATGCTTCAAAGGCATTCAAAAATTAATATAACACTTACATTAATTTTAATAAACCCTAAACATGCATACTATATATTATAACTAACTATAACATACAATAATGCATGTAACTGAAGGAACTCTAAAACTAGAGAACCAATGAGCGAAAGCGGATCATTCCAAACTCCATTGAAAAAGAACAAATACATTTACAGTCAAACAAAAGAGATTATGCATAGAGAATAAATTACAACATGCTTCTTAAGTAAATACATGGGGATCGAGTATAATACCTTTGAAGAACTCTTTCTTCATGTATTTCCCTCGATCAGTCTCCAACACGTCCAAAGAGGAACTTGAACGCAATGATCAGAACTCGATCTCAACGAATAACTAGAAGATCCTCTATCACCAGTGAGTGAAACTCGATCCTCGGTCCTCGAACAAAACTCGACACCACCATAAGGTTACCTTGGTATTCTCGTTGTGAGAATCCAGGAGTTGTGGACTTTGTATGATTTTAGATAGAGGAATGGAGGAAGTAAACGATCGAGTAGACGTCGAGTATGCGATCAAACGATCGTTTAAAAGAAGAAGCCTATCATATGGACTTGCTACTCGATCGTGTAGAAACGAGTAACTATCGTATAGTAACTCGATGCTTGATCATTTAGTCTCTGCTAATCTATTGTGTAGTAAAACCTTTTTACTCGATAGTTAATTCTTTGTGAGACGTATCGACTAAATGATTTAGAAAATATTTTTTCCTTTTATCTCACAGTTACCATAAAACCGTGAATAACCTCCCACTCAAATCAATTATAGAGAAAAAGAATTATTAATTATCATATAATTAATAAATTATAAATAAATACAATAACTAACTTATCATATGATATTTATAACCTATAGTTTTAATATTGCATCATATGCAACATATAAACCATAGTTCTTTTTCTATTTTATGGTATTTAATATAAATCATATTTATATTAATTCCTCCAAACAAATAATGTATCAAATACATTATATCAATTATAACATATAATTTAATTAATTTAATTATATCATATATAATCAAATTACATCTTGTTAATTTGAACACTTCAAACTAACCCAAAATCTGATTCTCAACTTGAACCCATTGAGCTACCAAGGGGACCTTATGGACCTGTAGCTTGAAGTTCCAATGGTACGTGAATAACTGACTAAAATCTCACGAAATCCACCATCCGTTAATTGTCGGGCACTCCACTAAAAACCGACAGTTGCACTCTTCGCACTGCAGATATATTTCTGTGTCCATCAGATATAACCAATCCATAGTGTGATGACTCTTCACAAATCACTCGTAAATACAGCTGGGACAATTTACCGTTTTGCTCCTATAGTTATATTTAACTCCTTAAGTACCAGTGATTTCTCTAATGAACAATAAGTCATAGTCCCACTATGACCGAGTCCTTTCTTTTCAAGAGAGGGTGTGACCACTATGTTCAAGACTCGGAATCAGCCCTTAAGGGAGCAATTTATCTACTTGCCCCTGCTTTGGAGAATGAGTGAATTCTGTCTTGTGTAGCTGAGTTCCCAGCTCCCAAATCAGTCGAATTCCCAAAATGGTAGGCTTGTTGAGTTGGCAATCTGGCGACTCTCACCCATACAAATCAAAGGACCGCCTTCATAGGCAGGAGTTTCCAACTCACTAAGGATTCAGGTCATGTCACCTATGGTCATCCTAATGAAATGTAAATCTCAATTATCAACGACGTTATATAAAGAGACTAATCATTTCATGGTCCGGTCTTACACAAACTCTTTGTATAGGATACCCCCGCTTGCGTGTCTCCACATGAATGATCAGGATCAAATCATTTGTAGCACTTTACAACATTTGCAACATCTACAAAGCGGGTCGTATCCGTAATGTCCCTAGGATAAAGTATCCCTCCTTTATCCATATACTACAAACCATTTAGGTTGTCACTTAAGGCACGATCCACTTGTATGTCTACACACACATGCTTAAGTTATATAAAATAACCTCGGGTCTTAGTTTATTGGATTGGATAAATGCTTATAAAGTAACACTTATTTTATTAATAACAATATGTTTACAGAGTTTACAAACTACGAGACTACCAGGAGATTTAGGACACCATTCCCAACAGTAACATGTTTTCCTATGGTGGGATTTTAAATCTTAATGACATACTATATGCATAAACATGTTTAATTAAAAAACAATACACAACACATGCATAAAATAATTAAATAAAACTAATATAGTTCAACTTTGGCACCCTAAAGCATAATTAGCTAAATTATTACAAAATTGAATAAAAACAACTTTAATTTGAGGAAGAACCGCTCGAACTGGACCCTAATGGCATGAACCGGACCACCAAGGCTTCATAAGGGGTTGAATCAGACCGGTTTGAAGGAGAACCGATCGAACTGAACCCTGAACCCGCGAACCAGCCAGGAAGTGCGTGAATGTTTTGTATCTGGGATGAACAGTGTCATGACGCTGCATCCCAGCATTGTAAGGTTGTTCATCAGCGAGCCTGTGGCGTTGCAATGCTTGATGAACAACGTCGCGATGCTACCTAGACAGAAACCTCAACTCCGCTTTGCTGCTTGACCTTACTTGCTTCAATCTCCAAATTACAGCCTAATTTCAACTCTAATGACTCCAAATAAATTACAGACTCTAGAACACACATATAAGCTCATCAATCAAGAGCCAATTACAAATTTAACATACGAATTAAAGAGAAATCTAATGCCAAAGTTGAATTTACACCATATTAGTCACATAAACAAACATGCTTAGAAATTCACCCACCAAACTCAAATTAACGATAATTGAGTGCTTAAATCATTCTTTGATACCAATTTTTAGAGTTAGATAACATGCAAAGGAAGAAATCAGAATAAATAAGTACTCTAACTACACTTAATTTGAGTTTAAAACATGCTACTCATAACTATATTACAAGGGAGTTTGAGTTATACCATTACCTTTGATGAAAACTCCACTAATTCAGCAAGAAATCCACGAATTTGAGCTTGAATATTCAAGTAGACCACCACCAAGATCTTTTCTACTAATCTCAAGTGAGGATTGTGTGGTGAAAACACTCAAATTGAGCTGGATCTAGGTAAATTTGAGAAAAGGCAGATGGGTTTCTATATCCACAGCCTTTTGGTGTAAGTCTCAGCTTGCATGCATATTTCTCAGCATTGTGCTTCAATTTATAAGCTCAAATACATGCAGGGAGATGGATTGCATGGCAGCCAGCACCTGCTTCAGAAAATTATTGCAATCAAAGTGGAATTGGGTGATTAAGCTCATTAATCACCATAAGGGTTTTTCTAATTTTGGAAAAATCCACTATGACCTTTTTTAATATTATTTTAATTTAATCAATCAAATTGATTAAAATAATTTTGTATTTAAATAACTAATTTATTTAAATTTTAGTTTTTATAATTAATTTAATTTATAAACTAATTTGATTAATTTAATATCTTAATATTAAATTAATAAAACACCGATTCTACTATAATGAATTCAATTTCATGTAATTAAAATTTAAATCATAATTTAAATATTAATTGATTATTGAATTTCGTTTAATTTTGATAAAATTAAACATTTCAATTATATTGAATACAATTAATTGAAACCTTACATTGAATTTGAACATTTCAAAGTCATAATCCTAATTTCAAATTTCATCTAAAATACTCAATTTGTTAATCCAATTTACGAGCTAGCAGAGGGGCTTAATGGACCTACAGATCATGAGCTCCAATGATTTATAATTAATTGATTGAACTCTTTAAACCGAATTATGACTATTCGTTAACTATCAAGACATACCACTATAGCTCGATAGTTGCACTCTTCTCACTATAGATATATTTCTCTTCATTTTAATTATAATTAGTGATCCTTCACAGGTCATTTGTATCCACTACTAGGTCAAAATTACCGTTTTTAACCCTATAGATACATTTTTCTCCTTAAGTTCCCACTGACCCTCTATTGAACAATTTATTTATAATACAACTTATAAATCATGTCCCTCTCTACCAAGAGAGGGCGGGGCCTCGTTGTTTAAGACTAGGCATCAACACTTAAGAGAAAAATCTATCTGCTAACCCTAAGTCGGGTAGAAGTAAATTCTATCTTGCATAGCTATATCCCCAACTATCTATCTGATCTTATCCCCGAAATGGGAGGCTTATTGAGCAGTGTTGTTGGACTACTCTCACCTATGCAGATTAAAGGATAATCCCGAATAAATAGGAGTTCATAGTTAGCTCAGGATTAAGATCGAGTTACCCTAGGTCATTTTAGTTTGAAATAGTCAATTTTAACAGTAAACGGTCGTTATAAAGAAAAATGACTATTTCGAGGTCCAGTGTTATACAAACTCATTGCATAGGATACCCCCACTCACATGTCTCTACATGAATGATTTATGGATCACATTATTTGTATCAACATACAAAATGGGTCGCATCCAATAGTGTTACCAAGATGAGATACCCAATTTCATTCTTATACTTATAGATCATTTAGGCTATATAATATAACTTGATCCTGCTTATGTCACCACATAATGTTTAAAGTATTCATACTATAACCATGGATTTGTTTATTGGATTTTTATAATAGAATGTAATATCAACAATTTTACTGAATAAAATACTCAATAATATTTTATCGATAAATAGAATATGTTAACATGATTTACGAACTGCAAGTTAATGACATTCGCAACAAGTTTAATTAAATTTTGTGATAAAGTTTGGGACCCGACCAAATTTTAAGAAAAGTTTCAAGTTTTCATCCTCAATTTATCTGATTTGGAGACAAAAACTTAAAATTTTAAATTTAGAAATTTGGAATATGACCAAAGTTTAATCCAAGAAAAATCTCAAGTTTTATTCTCAATTTAATTTGATTTGGAGATAAAGCCATAAAAAATTCGAATTTAAAATAAAATTTGGAGTATCGCCAAATTTTTAATTTAAGAAAAATTTCAAGTTCTATCCCTAATTTAATTTGATTTGGAGATAAACACTTAAGAATTTGCATTTTAAAAATGAAATTTGGAATATGGCCAAATTTTTAATTTAAGAAAAATTTCAAGTTTTATCACAATTTAATTTGATTTGGAGATAAAAATTTAGAAATTTGAATTGAGTATGAAATTTGAAATATGGTTAAATTTTTAATTTAAGATACTTGAGACTTTAACCCAAATTTAATTTGGCTTTAAGGATAGAAGGCTAACTTTAGATGGTTTGAATTTGAGATAAATTTTGGAATATGCCCAAATTTTAATGAGAGATTAATTTAGATTTTTTTTTATCCCTAATTTATTTTGATTGAAGATAAAAACTCAATTTGGATAATTTGTATTTGGAATAAAATTTGGAATATGACCAAATTTTAATTTGGGATGAATTTTATATTTTTCCTATAATTTGATTTGGTAATAGGGATAAGAACATAAATTTGATATAAAATTTGGAATATGCCCAAATTTTAATTTGAGATTTTATCTACAATTTAATATCAAAGTTCAATATTTGATTTTGAATAAATTTTAGAATATGACCAAATTTTAATTTGAGATCTTATCCACAATTTAAATTTGATTTTGATAAAACTTGGAATATGTTCAAAAGTTGGTTGAATATAACTTTGAGGACAAAATTTAATAAAATCAAATTAAAAAATGAATTTTTTTAAATTTTTTTTAAAATTTTAATTTAAAATCAAATTAGGAAGGATATTTGTAGTAGATAGTAGAATAAGAGAAAAATCTAAAAAGATATTACATCTTTAAAATATTTGCAAATATGGATGAGTTGACTAGTCAATCTTTGATTTTTTTTTTCTTTCTCGGATTTTCTGCTTCTTCTCTTTCTCTTTCTTTTTCTAATTTTTCTTTCATTTCTCTTGTTTTTGCTTCATTTTTTCTATTAATTTTCTTTCCTTTCTTTAGTTTTTGCTTCTTCTTTTTTTCTTCTTTTTAAAATTTTTCTTTCCTTTATTTGAATTTTTTCTTCTTTCCTTTTTTTTTCTCATAAGAATAATGAGGCTGAGTTTTATACCTAAGACTTGAAAGTACTCAATTAATAAGTGACTTAACACCAACAAGCCAATCATCAAGTTTGATTATTATAACAAATAATAAATATAAATAGCAAATGAAAGTATATCAGTGATAGCCATAAATATTTTCTATCATTGATAGCTTAATCTTCGATTATATTTTTATAATTAATAGTCACTTATAGAAATCTATCATTGATAGCCAACTTAGTGAATTTAATTAATAAAGTTGAATCTCGAACTAAAATGTAAATGGAATGCCTAGAACTTATCACTAATAGCATATTTATCAGTGATAAAAGCTATCATCGAAAAGAAAATGGACTTATAAATGTTTGGGAAGGATAAGAAAGGGGCAAAAAGGTGTTCAGTGGCTATGATTGATAGAAGCTACTATTGATAGCATGTTACCAGTGATAGAAGCTAATACTAATAGCATCTTATCGGTGATAGAAGCTACCCGATAGCACGTTATCGGTGATAGAAGCTACTACTGATAGCACGTTATTGGTGATAGAGAACTATCACTGATAGCATGATATCAGTGAGTGAAGGAAATCGAAAACGGGATTTCCATGAGCAACGGAACAAGACTATTCCAAATTATAATCATGAATTAACATATATTTACAGTCGACTTCAAAACAAACAGTTATACATTTACAATGCAGAAATTACAGCATGAACAAAAACTAAATGTACAGAGGGAAACTTTACACACATAGGTCGAAGCATCTCCACGCTTCGATGCGCACTCTGATCAAACAACAGCGACCACGAACACTCGATCTACACGACCACAACACCACAACGAACACAGCATGAACACTTTGCGCTTGTCCTCAATGATCTCCTCTGTCACGAACTCCTCCGCAATAGTACAAACACTCTGCGTCTTCCTCAACGATATGAACAACCTCCACATCACACGAACGACTTTCCAGAAAACTCGACGGTGTCGAGGTTGAGTTTGACACCCCAATAAGGTTGACCTTGGTATTCTCGGTTGAGAATCCAGAGGGTGGCTCTGTTTTGAACTTGGTATGAGGCAGACGAACGGAGGAAACAAACGATCGCGTACACAACTAGGCAAATGGGAGATGGTTGAGACCTATGTATTAGGTCGAATGCCCAATTTGTTTAGATAAAACTATGTGATCGTCTAGTAAAAGCTATGCGATCGTTTAGCTCAGTCTATCGCGTATAGACTCTCCACGATCGTTTACCTTGGGCTAACGATCGTTTAGCTCGCTCAGCCGTCGTTAGTAAATCTGTACCTACTTGTGACTCGTGAGTTCTTTTTCGCTTGAGAGAAAACTCAAAAACTTTTCAAATGTTGTAAAAACTCCTTTCAAATAGGAAACCACTTTCCTTTTAAACTCACGGTTTACCATGATCCAATAAACACCCACTACTTTGGTTATTTAAAAGAAAAAAGTATTAATCTATCTAATAATTAATATTAATTATAAACATAAATGATAACCAACTTATACATACTATATTTATAACCTTAGTTTTAATATTATTATTTCTCGTAAAAATATAGACCATAGTTCTTTTTCTATTCCATGGTACTTAATGAAATCTCATTTATATCAAATCCTCCACTGATGTATCTTATACACTCATACGATTATATCATATTAATCAAAATACCTATTTTTCAATTTGAACATTTCAAATCAACACCAAGAACTGATCCTCAATAGAATCCAAGCTACCAAGGGGACCTCATGGACCTGTAGATTCGAAGCTCCAACGGTACATGAATAATTGACAAAACTCTTTAGTCACAGGATCCACCATCCATTAACTGCCAGCACTCCACTAAAGACCGACAGCTGAACTCTCTCACTACAAATATATTATGTGTCCATTTTTAACCAATCAGCAGTACGACAAACCTTCACAGATTGCTCGTAAGTACAGCTGGGCTAAAACCGTTATGCCCCTGTAGTTACATGTCTCCTATAAGTTCACCTACTGATCCCTCTAATGAACATAAGTCATAGTCCTACTATGACTGAGTCTTCTCTTCCAAAGAGAAGTTGTGGCTACTATGTTCAAGCCCCGGAATCAACCCTTAAGGGAGCAATCTCTCTACTTATCCCTGCTTCGGGAAAGGAGTGAACTTCACATTCTTGTGGATTGAGTTTCTAGCTCCCAGATCAGACAAGTCCCCAAAAAGGTAGGCATGTTGAGTTGACAATCTGGCCACTCTCACCCATACTAATCAAAGGGCCGCCCTCAAAGGCAAGAGCTCACAAAACACTCAGGATTGAGGTCGTGTCACCTACGGTCGTTTAGGTGAGATGCAAGTCTCTAGTTTCAACAGTGTTATATATAGAGTCTAGTCATCTCGTGGTCCAGGTCTTATACAAACTCTTTGTATAGGACACTCGTTCACGTCTCCACACGAATGGTCAGGATCTACCATCTGTAGTTGTTTACAACACTTGCAAACCTCTACAAAGCGGGTCGTATCCGTAGTGTTGCTAGGATCAGGTATCCCACCTTAATTCTTATACTACAAACCGATTTAGGTTATCACTTAAGGCATGATCCACTTGTATATCACATATACATGCTTAAGTTCACATAAGATAACCAAGGAGCTTTGTTTATTGGATATGAGTAAATGTCAGAATTAAATAACACTTATTTTATTCTTTGAACAATGTGTATCTTTATAAAACAACGAGACTCTGGGAGAATTAGGACACAAATCCCAACAATCTCCCACTTGTCCTAATGACTCAGGAGACTAATGTACAATACAATATAAAAATTTACAATATAAAATAAACTAGGGCATACCCCAGTATCATCTCTCACTTTCCCTAGACAAGATGCCGCATGTCCCGTAGATCCAGACTATCCAGGTCACTCTCAAACACGTAAGCCGTGAGGGCCTTTGTAAAGGGGTCAATAATGTTGTATCCCATAAGGATCAGATCCTTAGCTCTATAGACAATCATGTAGACCCTCGTTCTCCAAAGATATTTGAGGATCGTCTTGATCGATTCATCTTTGTCAGCATCCTCCATTGCTTTCTTAAAAGGCAACAGATCCTCGACTCCATCATTCGCAATGACGTTTTGGGCTTCAGTCAAACCCATGTAGTGATCCGGTGGGTTCATAACCTTCCCACTACCTTGAGGCAGTCTCAACTGTTGAGCTGGTTGACTAGACGTTCCAACCTCAATAACTCTTGTTGATCTGTCGGTCTGTTCAACAACTCTTGTTGAACCTTCAGCAGTCTCAGTCTCACTAGAGATCTCACATAAGACGAGCTCATTTCGTGGCTTATGATCCCTCATGTGATCTTTGATAACTTGTAGAAATACAAGTTATTTATAACATCTTATTTAGATTATGTGGCAAAAAGAAGGAAAAAGTTACGTCGAACGTATAGAAATTGGCTTAGAAATGCAAAAATTATAAAGTGTCGAAAGCACACCCGCTAACCCCATTGCGATGGCAAAATGGAATATTCAAGTCTTTGTTTTGCAGAAAACAGGTCACCGCATGCGATGATCGATCCTGGATAAAAAGATCAATGCATTTGCACCACATGCGACGATTGATCCTGGATAAAAAGATTAACGTATTTATACCGCATGCGGCGATCAATCGTAGATGAAAAGAGCAATGCATTTGCAGGGATTTCTGAAATTGTACAGCTTTTCGTTGTACGATCTGACAAATTAAATGTGGAGCAGAGCAGACGTTTCCACCAAGCCATGGCAGAAAAAAGTAGCTTTTCAGAGCGGGACCATTGACGCAGGAGGTGCCAAGTCTATAAATAGCTACATTAATTTCAAAGAGAGGAGGCTGGTCTGAAGAGACAACTTAGAGAAAATCTGGGAGAAAGACGAGACGAGACCGGAAGGGAAGTCTCGGGAAGCAAGAAATTCATTCACATTCCTGAAGAGAAGCTCTGTGCAGAGATCACTTCTATCTGGAAAACAAGCCTGAGAAGGAAGCTCTCCAACACATTCCTCCCATACGCCGACAAGCACATCGTCTCCGATCAGGATCCGTGTCAAGACATTGACATGCTTTCCTTATTTGTTCTCACTTTCTATTCATCAACTGTATTCATCTCTAATCTTTTATTCATCCATCTGTAACAAACGCTTGATCTTTAGATTTTAATATCATTATCATATTCATCGTCATTTCTCTATTCTCCTCCATACATCCATCGTTCATCTCTCTCATCATGTGTAACTAATCCCCGGGGTAAGGGGGAAGGATTAAGCGAGTAAGTTAATCTTCGTTGAAGAAATTAGCTAAGTTTAGCTAACGCATGCTCAATGACATCTTCACCTGTGAGAGCAGAAGTGAAGATGTTATTCCACCTCTCGAAAGAAGGTTGGAAGAATGTGTTAACTAAAGCAAGAAGTATTTCCAGAGATGGAAACAACCTTGCGTTTGCAACATTCATCCTTGATTCACCATAGACATATGGGAACGCGGCCGATCACTGAGAGGTGTAAGCCAAAGGAAAGCAGAACCTTAGTTGCGTCCTCAAACGGATTGACAAACTTGCGATGTCCTTTCCCCAACCCATTCTCTTTCTAACGCATTTCACAAGACTTGTCATCACATTCCGTCAGATACTTTTGCACATCTTCACAGACAACCCATTTATTTGTTTATTTATCTATTTATTTATTTATTTGTCATCGCATTTTATTTATCATCGCATTTTATTTGTCAATGCATTCTATTTTAGCATTGCAGTTTATTTTATTATCGCATTTTACTTTTCACCGCATTTTACTTTTCCCAATACAATTCATTATTATTTTGTTTTCGGTCGCATATATCACATTAGTATCTCATTGATCATCGCAATCCTCGTGTTTGACCTCAAATCACTCTGAGAAACTTGCGTTGGAATTATACTTGGTTCTAGCGCAAGAAAACTTGTGACACACACATACTACATAAACGCATACTACGAGCGCATATCAGTAACATCACATACATCATTTTAGAACGTAGTATCGCATTTATTATTGAGAGTGCATACACATCACCACACGTCACTTCATCACTCCACTTCCACCATTTTCCATTTCTTTCATCTTTACGGTGGCATTACATTTACATTACATCGCATTATGTTTCGTCCGCTGCAATTGAAATTCATTTAAAAAGTGTTTGCGCAAATTCAAAATTCAAGCTTACAAGTCTTTGGCACCATTGCCGGGGATTGGCAATTTTTAGTGCTAAATATTTTTGTGATATTTTACAAGACAGATTTCTGTTGTATAGTCTGTTTACGTGAAGAGCAGGCTGACGATGGATGAGTACCGGAACAGAACCAAAATTTGACGCTGACCCAGAGATTGAGCGAACCTTTTGCATAAGAGCACGTCAAAACCGTACTAGGCACAGGAGAAATATGGCAAACAACGATGAGAGGCCGGTGGGGAATCAGGGAATGAATCAGCTGGCGCAAGACCCAGTATCGGCGCCTAATTTAGACGACTTCTCGCCTGGTATCACAAGGCCTATAGTAAAGGAGAACGCCAGATTTGAAATTAAACCTGTCATGCTCCAAATGCTTCAGAATGCGAGTCAGTTTGGAGGTTTACAAGAAGAGGACTCGCACGCACATCTGACCAGTTTTGTAGAGAAGTGTAACACATTCTCCATCCCTGGCATGACTCCAGAAGGCATTAGACTATATCTCTTTCCGTATACACTTAGAGACGAAGCAAAGAGGTGGGCTCATTCGTTGGAGCCAAATGAGATAAATTCTTGGAATCAGTTAGTTGAACGGTTCATGAAGAAATTTTTCCCTCCCGCAATCAACGCAAGAAGACGAAGGGAAGTGTTAAATTTTGAGCAAATAGAAAACGAAACTCTAAGCACCGCATGGGTGCGATTTAGACGATTGGTGAAAAACTGTCTGCATATTGGGATTCCCGATTGCATTCTCATGGAGACTTTTTATAACGGCCTGGATAGAGCGACACAAGCAGTTGCAAATGCCTCTGTGCCAGGAGGATTTATGGATAAAACGTATACTGAAGAAAAAGTCATCTTAGATCGTATCTCGCGATTGTACCAGCTGATACAATGACCACATTCGCTGCCTAGATGGCCGCAGTCACCTACCTCCTCCAAACGATGGCTATAAATAAAGGAACTCTCTCCCATGGTGCAACGCAAGCCAAAGCGCTAACGCAAGTGGCAGTAGTAAGCTGTATACAATGCGGAGGGGGTCATGTTGTGGAAGTTTGCTCGTCAAATCAACAGACAGTATACTCTATCCAGAACAACCCATTCAGCAACACGTACAACCTAGGTTGGAGGAATCATCCCAACTTCAGTTGGGGAGGAAACAACGACCAGGGGAGTCAAAGAAACATGCAGACCAATCATTCAGGGAATCAAGGCAATCCTCTGGTTTTTCATCATCAGGGTCAAGGTCAGAGTAACTATCAGAACAGGAAATCGCACAACCAACCTTTTTCATCTACACCTCATCCAATTCGTCATCTTTGGAAGCTTTGCTCAAGCAATACATCGAAAAGAATGATGCGATCATGCAATCGCAAGCATCTTCCATTAGGACTTTGGAGGTGCAGGTCGGGCAGCTTGCGGTCGAACTTAGAAACAGAACACCTGGTACGCTGCCCAGTAACTCAGAAGCACCTAGATCAAGTGGGAAGGAGCAATGTCAAGAAGTGACATTGGGGATGCAAGACTGATCACCTGCGGGGATGCGTTTGCAGTAACACTGAAGGCCCTTTTTAAACAGCATCCCTATAAACTATCTTTATCGCTTTATTTACCGTTTTATTATTGCATTATTGAAATTAGTTTATTGCTTGCGTTGATTTCCTGCCTATTTGAAATTATTTCCATTTTAATCTCAGCTTGCGTTGATTTTAATTTACAGCGAATGAACGATTTAAGTGAACACTGCAACGTCTTATCATTAAGGTTTTGGGATAAGCGTTGTGATGTTGGTGATACATTGAAACTTCAGGTATGCATTACGTCGACGGGTGTATCTTGCGTTAATGGATACACTTTGCGCCCGTCCTCCAAAGATGCATTGCGTTGACGGATGTGTTGCGCTAGTATATACATTGCGCCCATCCTCCACAAATATGCACTATGTCGATGGATGTGTTGCGTTGATAGAAATACCGTGCACCCATCCTCCAAAGTTGCGTTGCGCTAATATATACATGGCGCCCGTCCTCCGAATATTGCATTGCGGCAACTGGATGCGTTGCGTTCACAACTAAACCGATTGCGTCATTCTTCGAAATAAAAGAAAAAAATGATACAAATATTCATGGGAAGGGTAAAATCAACACGATCATTTCAGGCTCCCAAGGTGAATATTACATAGCAGACGAAAAGGAGCTTTCCTGCTATGTCCTTAATTGGGAGGGACGCAGCAGGCTTTTTGGGTAAACCAAAGCCTGCCAAAGAAACGATTTGCGTTGGGCCATCAAAGACCGCAACTATAAATCGCCCTTCCTCAGCCCGTGGAGTTCACTTTCATTCTCTCTTTTGGAAACCCTAAGAAAAACTCTTCTGCATAAAACTTGAACTGCCATCCACACTTCTTTCGAGTAAAGAAAAATTTCCAACTTCTTTCCCTTAACCGAACCCATGGCCGGACAATCATCTCATTCCTCTTCCCAGCCATCATCCCCTTCCCACACCCCTGTCACCGCACGGGAGGCGGCGTTCCTTGCCGCCAGTCGCCACCCAGCCCAAGCCAACCCCTAGAATCGCCAGAAAACTCAGGTGAAAACCCTCTGTAACTGCAACACCGTCCACCCACCGTGAGGGGCCGAGCACAAAGAGTACCCCTGCCACCAAACCTGAGGTGGTGCTCCCAATACCTTCAACCGAAAGTGAGCTGAAAAGAAAAGACGACAATGAGGTGTTCGAGAGTATCCTGAGCCATTTAGAGAAGAACGGGGGGTTGCCAGAGGCTGGAGTAGTAAACCAACCCTTGCCGTCAGACGAAGAGTTAGCTTTGGTTTCACGGAGAATGGCCCTCACCACCTCAGATCCTAAGGAGACTGCCCCAACAGACTCTAATGAGGGACACACAAGGGCTGTTCTAAAGGGTATGGAGGCGAAGAAGTGGACGGAGAAATCTGGAGAAAAGAAGGAGAGAATAGTTGAAGAGAAATGGGCAGAAGAAGATGAAGTTGCCCAGCTGGAGAAAGAGAAGAAAGAAAAACAGAGAAGTGAAAGAAAGCAGCGTAGGCGAGAAGAGAAACGCCTGAGGAAAGAGGAAGAAAGGAGGAAAAGGGCGGAAAGTTTGGATGTCGATAGAGAATCAAGCACCGCAATTGTAGAAGCTGTCTCTTATACACATCTAGATGTGTATAAGAGACAGAATCTATAGATGGCGCCCGTCCTCCGAATATGCATTGCGGTAACGGATGCGTTGCGTTCACAACTAAACATTGCGTCCATTCTTCGAAAATAAAAGAAAAAAATGATAAAATATTCATGGGGAGGGTAATCAAACGATCATTTCAGCTCCCAAGGTGAATTATTACATAGCAGACGAAAGGACGACCTTTCCTGCTATGTCTTAATGGGAGGGACGCAGCAGGCTTTTTGGGTTACCAAAGCCTGCCAACGCAACGATTGCGTTGGGCCCATCAAGACCCAACCTATAAATCGCCCTTCCTCAGCCCGTTGGAGTTCACTTTCATTCTCTTCGCGAAAACCCTAAGAAAAACTCTCTGCATACCTTGACATTTTTCCTTGCGCTGACAGCGGTTTTTTTTTTTTAAAGATGAACACATTGCCTAATATGATGCATCTTTGCTTGATCGCATGCTCAGGACCTTCCCCACCTAAATATTTAGAGAGTCACAAGGTCCTCATTGCGTTGTTTTGGACAAGGAAAGACAAAACACTTAGTCAAAATTTTGAAAAGAAGGTTTGAGCAGAGTCTTGTAATAGAGAAGGTAAAGTAGAGCTATTGCTATGAATTTTGTCTAATGTTATGGCAGAAAATGCAATATATAAAGGAATGCTGCTAAGGTACGCATAATACTCGTCATGGCAGCGCAAACAAACAACCAAAACGAAAAGAAAAGGATTACCACAATAAATTGACAAATGATGATATGAATAAAGAGGCCACACATAAGGAAAGAATAATCACTCAGTTATATAAAAATTGTCTAAGTACACAATGAATTATAATGATCGCAAACACAAAATTGTAAGCATGTACAGAAGAATATAAAGGTATAACCTATATATAAAAAAAAATTGAATTGATCGCAAAAAAGAATATTCAAATGTGAAGGAGAAGGTGTACACCCCCAAATTAACTTTGCAGTGGTGACTCTTGTGAGGAGGGCGTTGCGAGGACTTCCTTGCGCCTTGCTGAAAGAATAGAGGCTGTTGTAGATTTGAGGCACCAAATGGGGACCATGTAATATATCAGTAAGAAATTGAAGTACTCATAGTTGCGTTTAACCATCTGCCTTTGATCAGGCGATCGGGTAAAAAGATGTTGCATTGAAAACTGTGTGACTCATCGTCTGACGCAGCTCTATCGTTGCTCTCTCACAACTCCATCAAGTGAATTGCGGAAGAAGGATAGCCTTGAGATAAAAAGCCCGCATGTCTCTAGGGTAGCAGCTAGGGATGCAGGTGAGAGTGGTTGTCGTCGATGTCTCCACCAGCATCGGTTGGGGTTTAAGTGGAAGGCCTGCTCCCAAACCGGTGGGTTATTCAACATGCGACGATGTTTGCAGTGAAAAAGTGGGGTGGAGATGGATGGCGATGGAAGCTGCTAGTGATGCGGGTGGGAGTCGGCGCAAGGAGGAGATTGGTAAATTGTTCAGGAAGAGGGGAAAGGGTTCAGCTGTTGGGCTTGGTGGACGAATGACTAAGGGTAAAAGGGTCCAAGGGTAAATTGGTTTGCTTCATGCGATAAACTTCCCTTGGATGATTTCCTTCCCTTTTCATTGCGGCTCATTCGTGGGTCTGGGGGTGTGGCACATCAAATCGAGAGGGGGCAGCTCGGTGGGGCTCGGTAATGCAACGAATCTTGAGAAGAATTCTCAGGATTTTCGTGTTGATGATGCCATGAACTTCTTGAATGTTTCTTCTTCAATCCCCC
>NC_052355.1:36585395-36643346 GCF_009727055.1 Benincasa hispida | reverse complement strand
TCCCAACCTGATAAGAGTTAAGTCGTGAAAGGAACCTACTCGTAGTTGGATGTTTGCATGACACCCGTGGGAGCAAGCCAAAACGAAGGTAAGTTACAAGGATCGACGCAATACAAAAAGAAAATAAGAATAAAAGAGACAACTCCACTGACCAACTAAAGTAAAACTTGGCTAAGGATCAAGAGTTGAAGTGGAGCTTGGTACACAACCGAAGTTGGATGCTCGCATGACACCCGTGGGAGCAAGCCAAAATGAAGGGTGTAACCATGATCAATGCTCTCTATAGGAAGACACAAACTAGGCCACCGCATAAAAGGTGCACTTCGTTGTTTTTACAAGAATAGGAAAAATATTCTTTTCAAAACAAGAAGAGAACTTTGAGCAGAGGTTTGTCTTAGGTAAGAATAAAGTAGAGCATGTTGAAGAAATGTTCAAATGATAGAAAGAATTTGTAATTTTGAGAAATTGTGTAGAGGTGGAGCATTTGGAATAGCCGATCGATGCAAAATTAGGATAGGATTTGAGTTGAATTGCCTTAGTCGAAGATATGCTTGAGGACAAGCATATATCTAAATTTGGGTGTGTGATAACTTGTAGAAATACAAGTTATTTATACAATCTTATTTAGATTATGCAGCAAAAAGAAGGAAAAAGTTGCGTCGAACGTATAGAAATTGGCTTAGAAACGCAAAAATTGTAAAGTATCGGAAACACACCCACTAACCCCATTGCGATGGCAAAATGGAATGTCCAAGTCTTTGTTTTGCAGAAAACAGGTCACCACATGCGACGATCGTCGATTATTTGCACCGCATGCGGCGATCGATCCTGGATAAAAAGATCAATGCATTTGCACCGCATGCAGCGATCGATCCTAGATAAAAAGATCAACGAATTTACACCGCATGTGGTGATCGATCGTAGATGAAAAGAGCGACGCATTCGCAGGGATTTCTGAAATTGTACAGCTTTTTTATTGTACGATCTGACAAATTGAATGTGGAGCAAAGCGGACGTTTCCACCAAGCCATAGATAAAAAAAAAAAAAAAAAAAAAAAAGCAGATTTTCAGAGCAGGACCACTGACGCAAGAGGTGCCAAGTTCTATAAATAGCTACATCAATTTCAAAGAGAGGAGGCTGGTCTGAAGAGATAACTTAGAGAAAATCCAGGAGAAAGACGAGACAAGACCGAAAGGAAGTCTCAGGAAGCAAGAAATTCATTCCCGAAAGGAAGTTTCATTCCCGAAGAGAAGCTCTGTACACAGATCACTTCTACCTGGAAAACAAGTCTGAGAAGGAAGTTCTCCACCACATTCCTCCCACACGTCGGCAAGCACATCGTCTCCGATCAGGATCCGTGTTAAAACATTGACACGCTTTTCTTATTTGTTCTCACTTTCTATTCATCAACTGTGTTCATCTCTAATCTTTCATTCATCCATCTGTAACAAACACTTGATCTTTAGATTTTAATATCATTATCATATTCATCGTCATTTCTCTGTTCTCCTCCATACATCCATCGTCCATCTCTTTTATCATGTGTAACTAATCCCCAGGGTAAGGGGGAAGGATAAAACGAGTAAGTTAATCTTCGTTGAAGAAATCAACTAAGTTTAGCTAACGCATGCTCAACGACATCTTCACCTGTGAGAGCAAAAGTGAAGATGTTATTCCACCTCTCGAAAGAAGGTTGGAAGAATGCGTTAACTAAAGCAAGAAATATTTCCAGAGATGGAAACAACCTTGCGTTCGCAACGTTCATCTCTGATTCACCATAGACATATGGGAACACGGCCGATCACTGAGAGGTGTAAGCCAAGGGAAAGTAGAACCTTAGCTACGTTCTCAATAGGATTGACGAACTTGCGATGTCCTTTCCCCCAACCCATTCTCTTTCTGACGCATTTCACAAGACTTGCCATCACATTCCATCAGATACTTTTGCATATCTTCACAGACAACCCATTTATTTGTTTATTTATTTATTTGTCATCGTATTTTATTTTTTCATCGCATTTTATCTTTCCAAACCAATTCATTATTATTTTGTTTTCAGTCGCATATATCACATTAGTATCGCATTGATCACCGCAATCCCTGTGTTCGACCTCAGATCACTCTGAGAAACTTGCGTTGAAATTATACTTGGTTCCAGCGCAAGAAAACTTGTGACATGTGCTTACTACACGAACGCATATCAACATCATCGCATACATTATTGTAGAACGTAGTATCGCATTTATTATCAAGAGCGCATAGACATCATCCACTTTTCCACCACTTCTCCATTCCATATCATCATTATACATTCCCATCCATCCTTTGTGGTGGCATTACATTTGTTTCGTCCGCCGCAATTGAAATTCATTCAACAAGTGTTTGCGCAATCAAATTTCAATCTTACAATCTTCTTCCAAGAAGATAGCATTAATGGAAACAAACACTTTGTTCTCACTCGGATCATAGAAGTATCCTCCTCTCGTTTCCTTGGAATAGCCCACAAAGAGGAAAACCTTTGAACGCGGTTTCAACTTCTTTGGGTTAGTCGCTAGCACATGTGCCGGACAGCCCTAAATCCTGAAGTGGCGTAAACTACCTTTACGGCCTCTCCATAACTCAATAGGTGTTTCAGAAACACTTTTTGAGGGAACGTTGTTCAAGATATAACATGCAGTCTACACTGCATAACCCAAAAACGAGTCTGGAAGATGAACATAACTCATCATAGATCGAACCATGTTCAACAAGGTTCTATTTCTCCTTTCTGATACACCATTCTGCTGAGATGTACTAGGGGCTGAGAATTGGGACGCAATCCCATGTTCTATCATATAGTTTTGGAATTGAAGGTCCATATACTCTCCCCCACGATCAAATCATAGTGTTTTTATCTTCTTACCTAACAAGTTTTCAACTTCAGCCTTATACTCCTTGAACTTGTCAAGAGCTTCAGACTTACGTTACATTAGGAAGAGATGTCCAAACATTGAATAATCATCTATGAAAGAGATGAAATATTCATACCTACCTCGAGCTTTAACATTCATCGGACCACAGAGGTCTGAATGTACAAGCTCCAAGGCTTCCTTGGCTCTGTAACCTTTTCTAGTAAAAGGTCGTTTGGTCATCTTGCCTTCAAGACTTGATTCACATACCGACAAGGAGTTTTCTTCTAAACTCTTTAAAAGTCCACTTTTCACCAACTTCTCAAGCCTATTGAGGTTGATGTGACCTAACCTTAGATGCCAAAGATGGGCGTTTTCCTTTGAAGAAACTTTTGGTCTTTTAGCTGTCGTTGCCGTACTGAACATTTTAGTGTTAAACAAGGATTTTATGACTAACGACCTTAGTACATATAAGTTATTTTCCATTGAACCAGAACCAATCTCCATTCCATTCTTGAAAATAAACACTTTATTTTTCAGAAAAGGAGATGGTATAGCCTTGTTCAATAAGACAAGAAACCGAGATTAAGTTCCTCTTAATATGAGGAACTACAAAAAAATTATCCAGTAACAGATAACGTTTCATGTCAACAAATAACTTTTGCTTGCCTACACCAACAGCTGAAACAACCTCACCATTACCGACTCGAAGAGTCATCTCTCCTTGTGGCAACGTTTGCCACGAACTGAATCCTTGATAAGAGGAAATAACGATTGGTAGCACCTGAATCAAGGATCCAGGCAGAATCATCATTCTCTACTAGACATGTCTCTAAGACCAATAAATCATATTTACTGTCTTGTCTCCTCTTTTGGAGAGTAGTGGGATGTAGGTCGTTTGCCACGAAATTCATTTCACACGATTCTTTCCACTGTAAGTAATCGGTCATTTTTAAAAGCTTTAAACGAAAATACTAATGAGTTGCTGAAAAGAAAAACACATTGACCTACGTTAGGTTTTAAGCAAATACCCGTTGTAAAACAAAACAACATCCAATAAGATTTTAGCAAAACTAATATGAACCCCATGTGATATCTAGTTTCGCAATGACGCTTCAAATGTTTAAGACAAAAGCTGCCGAAAGGAGGTTAGTTATCCCTCCTCTAAATTGAGAAGATCTCAACTAGTCATTAATACCAGAATAACTCTTGTTCCTATAACGACTAGCCATCATTGATTTGGCCAAGAGATCATTAACTTACTTAAAAATCTCTCGTAAGTGTGACCCACCATTTTAAGCCCTAGAGATCCGTCCCAAAAGGCCAATCCTAAGGGAAAAAATCCGATTGGGGCAAAACCTAAAGCAACCCTATTCATTTTTGGAGTTCACCTTGATATTGACCAACTGCACAAAACCCATCTGAAGGGGGCCGCTCCGAAGGTGACACAATGGCGTACAGAATGATCTCACGGTATGAACCAATGACAGAGCCATAGGACGTGTTGGCACACACCCTTCACCCACTTACTATAAATACTCTTTCTGTCCACCTTGATATTGACTCATGCAAACACCATCCGAAGGGGGATGCATCCTAGGGCATCTCGAGGCCAAGCATGAATCTCACGGTGTGAACATACAGGGAGAAACATAAGTGGAATCATAGACATATCTGATACGCCTCCTCCTCCCATTGAGTATTTTATAACCTAGGGTTTAGTTTACTTAGAAAAAATACGGCTAAGGATTTTAACTCAGTGACTTTTAGGTTTTCCCAAGAGTAACTTTTACCTTGGATAGTTGAACAACTTTTGATCATCATCTATTAATCTCTTTAATGGAGTCTTTGACCAAAACGTCGCATGCTTGTTTGAAAATCTATCTAATTCACCTTTCCAGATAGGTTCCCAGGTAAGGGTGTTACGTTTTTGTCAACTTAAGAATCCCAACCTAGCCAGAACCCGCCTTAGACAAAAGGTCCCTTATAGATAGGTTTGCAATAAATTTAATCTTTTATTCAACCAATTTAATCCTATTAAATCGATTTTAAAAGATTAAACTAGGTTACTAAACTCTTTAGAAACATTTGAACTTAAGTCTATCTCAATCCAATTTTAAAACCCTTTTAAAAAGCTTAAGTTCACCCTAAATCCACATGCAACTTTGAATTATTGATTTTAGGTCTAATTTCCTTTATAACACTTATAAACGGAAACAACCACAATGCGAAGCTAACACATGCAAGGCATTCATAACGATTATAAACAGCCTAAGTGTCATGCTCAATGCATTGTCCATTCATTGCTACTTCTTTTATATAACACTTATACAAAACAGCAATGAAACAAGCAAAACATGCTTCCATTCACCCTTAGACTATAACGTTTATAAGAAAAGGATGATGCATGATAATGCTCACTGCATGTAAAATATAACTCTTATATTTCATGATGTATGCACATGCTTTTAAGTAATTTCTTCATGCGATATTATAACATTTATAATATATGATGCATGAATAATTGCACAACCTAAGGTGGGTTTTTAACTATATGACAAACACTTTGACATATAAGAATCATACATCACATGTATAAGCAACAAAAGTTGATGAACTGGGTAAAATTGCCTTAAAACACAAAAGAAAAGCTAACTATTATAAAGACAAAGAGTCTCCGATTCAAACAGGCAAATCGGGTCTTGAATCGCTTGGCAAAGCATCGCTTCTCCAACCATCCATCGTGTACTAAGCACCCCGCGATCGTTTACACGATAAAACAAACTCTTTGCTCTATCGCTTACCAGCGCTCTCAAGTTAAATGATCGTTTAGCATTCACTATATGATCGTCTAGAAAAATCCAAACGATTGTTAGTTATTACTATACGATCATGTACCTTTACTAAGCGATGAAGCTTGAAGTACACGATCGCTAAGCGCGCTCCACACAACGCCCGCCTTCCGTGATCGTCTAAGCGACTACGATGCCGCGAAGTACCATCGCCTAAGCGATCGCTTAGCTAGCATCTTCATATCATATACGTGCGATCGCATAGGTAGTAACTAAGCGATGAAGTTTGCTAACAACACGATCGTCTAACGCACGCCATCTACTAAACGACGAGCATCGCATGCTCCCACTACGATCGCCTACCTCCAGCGCCTACATGATCGCGTAACCAATGCTACACGATATGGTAAACGACTTACCCCATCGCTGGTTATCTTGACTGAGTTGTGATTACGAATAACTTATGAATGATCGACTTACTGATTATGGTTATATAAAGTGGACATAATATATCTACAGTGAGGGGAGTTCAACTATGGGCTATAGTGGAGTGACCCATTAGTTAACAAATGGGGATTAGTTTAGTCTAATGAGTTTAGCCGATTAATCTCGGATCGTTTGAGCCCATGATCTATAGGTCCGCGAGGTCCCTCTACTAGCTTGTAAATGGATAAGCTTTAGAGTAGCTTGATAAGTTAATTTGAAACAATCAAATTAGAATTAAACGGAATAAGAGAATTTATATTTAAATATGATTTAAATATATGAAGATGGATTTGTGTAAAAATTAATTTATATTTGATATTAAATTAATTAGAATTATTTAAATGATTATTTAAAAAATTATTTATTAATTTTATTAGAAAATTAATTTGTAATTAATTTTATAAAATTAATAAAATTTTCCATTTTTGAAAATCATTTGAATTTTGGAAAAATTGAAAAATTACAAAACATGCACAAAATGGAAAAAACGGTTTTTCCATTACCTATCTTCTACTTGCTTACACAAACACCACTTCCCTTCTTCATATTTACTCCAAGCATGAGCTGTAACTCATGCAGTGATCTTCTTTACATGTTTACCTGCAATAAATAAAGAAGATTGGAGTGAATGTGAGACATGCATTCAAAAGAAATTTTACAGAAAATTTCGTGTTAAAGAAAAGATTCTTCAAACAAACTGGTGTAGTGAGCTTCTTCTTGTTTTTCCATTGCTTCAAGTTGTTCTTAAGTCCCACAACTCGTTCTAAAGCTCCAAGAGGATAGTGGGGAAGATCTTGAGGTGGTTCACGGTGTGTTTTGGAGAAGACAACTGTTGTTGATCAAGATCTTGAAGAGTTATACAAAGGTATGACTACAAACCCTCTTATATTAGATGAGCATTCTTTAGTTCCTGCCAAAATTAATGAATTTAAATGTTTATTGATCCTTGTTACTTCCGCTGCATGTTGATATACTCTTACGACAACTGATTGGAAATTGGAAAGGGTTTGGATGACAAATTGGGCTGGATTACAAGCTAACCAAATATGGGCTTGTAAGTCAATTCCATTACAAACCAATCCCATTCCAAGTGTTCAAACACACACTTAGTTTTTTTAAATGGCGACAATGGTTATGCACGATTGCAATGAAAACAGGTTAATATATACATATATTGTAATGAAGATGTGAAAATGATTGATCTCCATATCCCATGTTTCAAATCTCAAAACAAAAAAGGGAGTGTACGGGTGTGTTTGGTTTGACCTTTTAAGTATTTATTTTTGAGAAATAAGTTATCTAAAAAAAATTAAAATGTTTGACAATCACTCAAAATATATTTTGAAACACATTGAAATTGTATTTTAAACAATTTTTTTTTTTTTTTTTATCAAAGGAGTTTAAATAAAGACATCTAGTCAATCCAAACATGCTCTACATTCTTTCCCATTCTCCTATGCTTCTCATATTCATCGTTGCCTCTAAAATTCTATTGTTAACTAGAGATGCTTTTAATCTATTATGTTCTCAACCTGTCTCTTATACACATCTAGATGTGTATAAGAGATATATATAAACCTATCGTATCATCCTCTGAGTGCTTATTATCTTGAATTCCATCAACTAAATGTTATTCTATCATATAATAAATTATACAACAATAAATTATTGAGAATTTTGCATTGACTAGACAATTGAAAAAAAATGGTAAAAAAAAAAAAGCAAATCTCAATTTCTTTATTTACGAATCATGTTTGGAATAAAACTCAAACGACTATACACTTTATATAGTTTGGTATAAAGTGTATACCTCTACCTAAAAAAAAACTATAAATATAGTTCAATATTGGACAGGGAGATTTAATCCTTCAAATTGAGAAAGGAGTTTGACATATTTATCAATATTAATTTTTTTACGTTTTTACATTGAATTGACAAATCTAAACAAATATAAAAAACATGGGAAAAAAAAAAAAGCAACCAAATTTCACTAAAAAGCATAAAATATTTATTTACTATTTTCTGGATTTTTATAAATTTTTTCCCCAATAATATCAACATTTTGTTGAGATTTTCATCCCCATTATATTAAAATCTAAATATCTAATATTTTCATTATTATCGGTTTAACTCACATTTTTTTGGGAGTAGATGAGGATTGCCATGTTTATATATACACAAGGGTTGTTTAACCAGAATGACTAGAAATCAAAGAAGTATTGGAATGCATGAGATATCGAGGGTAGAACAAAAATAAGATCGTGAAATATAAAATCGGTGGAAAAGATGGATGAATTAAAAACCGTGAAACAGCATGAGTTTGATATTATAAATTGGAACCAAAATGCTGAATCCAAACACGAATTTTGAATTACATTTTATTCCAAATTCATTTCATTTGGCAATTACCAACGTGCCCATCAAATCTCTATAAGAGGTGTGTTCCTGACATAAATATAAAAATATTTATTATGAGAAAAAGGACAGCCAAATTTGTAATGTTGCAAGTAAATTCAATACTATACTGTTCTAGACTTTTGGACCAAGTCTCTCAGGTAGGGCCATGAAAACAAAGAAAATGGCGCATGCAGTGACGCTCTGCCATGGCAGCCATGCGAGCCAATATTGTATTTCACATGGAAACGTCTACCATAACACTAGCCAAAGCCAAACCAAACACATCATCTCTGTCTTTCTCTCTCCAATCGGCCACGAGAATTACCAGCTCTGCGATGATTTATGATGTGCCAGTTTGCAGCCATTAATGGTGGAGTGGTTAGCGAGATCTTGAAAGAAAGCCAATCGGAGGAAACTCGTGGTTAGGATTGAAACACCGGGTAAAGCTTGTTTCTATTGTGTTTAGGGAGGAGAAGAATTTCGATTTCTTTCTGTTTTGTTGTTAGACACTGAGAGCAGAAATGGCGGACGAAAGTCGGGAGAGATTATTGAAGGAAGAGCATTATTACCACGAGAATTGTCCTGGATGCAAGATGGAACAGGAAAATCAACTGCACCGTGGCTTTCCTTTCCGCCAACTTCTTATGATTTCGCTTATTGTTCTAGTTACTGGTTTGATTTCTCTCCATTTTTCTCTTGTTCGTTTCGTTTTTGTGCCAAAAGCATCCAAGAATGGATTATGGTGTAGAAATTTAGATTATCGATTTCAAATTTTCAAACATGGTTTTGGAGGTTCTCTCCAGTCTCCACTCCAGTCTGCCCTTTGTTCTCAGGCTTCGATATGTCTGCTATAGTCTTTTAACTGAGAAGCAGACATGGAGCCGCAATGTGGAATTAGTGGAGAGTATAGTATTATTAGTTGCAATCATTGACAATAAGGCTTTTGCAAATCAAGATACATAATCAATAATTTCTCATATTACTATGCCCTGAATCATCTTCGTGCCTGGAAAAGATAAACTGAAGCAGAACTTCTATACTCTTATTGAAGAAAACAGCACCGCAAGAGACAGTTTGACATATAATTTTGTTTTGAGCTGCAAAATTTTGTCGTCAATCTTTTATTTCTTGAGTGGTTTAAGCTTCTTACTTTTTACTTCTCCTCTTTGTTGTTTCCAGGATTGCCGATATCAGCATTTTTCCCATTCCTGTACTTCATGGTAAGTTTGCGACACATTCTTTCATGGAGTAGGATCTGATGGAGGAGACTGAATCATTTTCGTTTAAGATATTTGGGAACTGACCATAAATAAATTAACACAACAGTCATTAGTTGAAGGAGTTTTCTAGTAAATCTGTTAATTAGTGATGTAATATTTCAAGCATCCTCTGCCTTTATTTCAATGTAATTGAATATCATAAGCAAACCTCATGATTACTAACATGCTTTCTGAGAGCACAATCCGTGTTGTTCATCACCAACCAGTTTTTGTACCATCTAGACTATATATCTTTTTATTCCTTTTCTGGTGACTGAAATCTTATGCAGGTTCGGGATTTTAATATTGCAGAAAATGTAGAAGATATTGGATTCTATGCTGGTTTTATCGGTAAGATTGCTATAAACATTTGACATTTTCATTCTATTTCTCTGTCATTTATAGGGTACTTGATTTATCCATGTTCTCCTAACAAATCCCTCATACAACTTGTAGGAGCTTCTTTCATGATTGGCAGAGCATTAACATCTGTTTTCTGGGGAATAGTGGCTGATCGCTATGGTCGAAAACCTGTTATTCTTTTTGGAACTTTTATAGTGTTAGTTACCGAACATTTATATTATTGAAGTGATGCATCTAGTTATAGAGCTTCATTTATCTCTTAAATGCTCAAATCTACTTCCACTTCAATTTTTTTCTCTGTTGGTAACTGGTTTCAGGTTTATATTCAACACCCTATTTGGCCTCAGTTTAAATTACTGGATGGCTATTATCACCAGGTTTCTTCTTGGAAGTTTGAATGGCATACTTGGACCAATAAAGGTAATCAGTGGAATCCAGGGCCAACAAAGACATAATTTTGCTTCTTGAAAGTTTGGTTCTTCAGTCTCTTTTGTCTGCTCTCTAGTTTTAATATTTTTATGATTATGAACTTTATTTTCCAGGCATATGCGAGTGAAAGTGTTAATGAAGAGTATCAAGCCATCGCTATGTCGTCTGTGAGTTTTGTTTTTAAAAGAACTCTCTCCATTACTCTCTCCGCTGTTTTTTGGTCCTGATATTGCATGAATTGCTGAAGATATTGCATTTAGCTTACTATTGGCACCAATGACTTTGGTTTAATTTCAGATTAGTACAACATGGGGAATCGCATTGATAATTGGCCCGGCTATAGGAGGGTTTCTTGCTCAGGTACTTTTGGTCACATCCCCTCATCTTATGGAAATGACGATGAACATTTGAACTTTCAATTGTGCAAGACTACTTTCTAATTTCTTTCATTATGTTGTTCCAAACTGATAATCATCAGCCAGCAGAGAAATTTCCTGGCATTTTCTCCAGTGAGGGTTTGTTTGGGAGGTAAGTTGGCTGAGCGCTTACTTTCACAGTTCTGCCATAAGTGTTCACTGTCCAGTAACGTGTTCTTAGCATGGTTCTGTGGTGCAGATTTCCATACTTCCTGCCCTGTCTGTGTATATCACTCCTTGCATTAGTTACAGGAATAATCTCTCTTTGGCTTCCGGTATGCCCTTTATGTGGATAGTCGTGTCTTCTGATTTATCATTTTATATATTTTTTTTTGTTTGCTATCGTGATTTCTGCTTAAAGTAGGATGATACTTATTTTACTTATTAATTATTAGTCTTTTATTTGTGTATTTTGAAGTCCGTTTCAAATATGTTTTAACTTGGGTTTTGGTTTCGTAAAAGTTAAATCATTCTGCATTTCTAGGGAAAGTTAAAATTTCTCTTGAAATTGGGTTAATAGTTATCATTATCTATTCAATTGCACGTTTACCTTCAAAAGGAAATAGCAGAAATGCAATTAGTCGACGCTTGTGTCCCAAAATTTTGGAGAAAAGATAACTCCTAAATGGAGGATTTAAATACTGGTGACCGTCCTGATATTATATATATATATTCTCAAACATCTCAGGAGTGAGAACTTTGGTGATCTTGTATCTCCTTAACCACTCTCTTCCCAAGTTGATATAGTATTACCTTTTAAGCAATATCTTATTTGATGCCCAGTTTTTTTTCTCCTCTCTCTCCCTGCCCCCTATTGACATTGTTAGAGATTTGATATTGGCTATAGTTTTTAAGGATGTTGTGGCAATTGTCTTCAGAGACGTGGTTCATCCTATCCTTTGAATTGTTCCTCAGAATGTCTCTTGAATTGCTAATCCTTTTCAGATAAGTACAACGTTTTAATTGCTTGACTTCATCTTAGTGAAGTTATCTTTCTCGAGTACATTGCCCCTTAGACATTGGTGGAATTGTACCGAACTTGGTCACCAAATATTGTGTCCTCTCTGCATTTTACTCGTTATCTTTGAAATTTCTGTAACATTCCGTGTAACGTATTACGTTGTGTGTAAGATAACCCTTCTTTCAGACATTTCTAGTTATTATTACTCATCTTATTGTTCATCTTGTAGGAATCACTGCACACACACGATAAAGATGCTCCATCACCTTGTATATCATATGAAGCCTTGGAAGATCAACCTGGTGATTGTAATGGAAATGGAGCAACCTTAACAAACAAAAGAAAAGAACTGTCTTCTAAGCCAAGTCTCTTCAGGAATTGGGAGTTAATGTCAGCAATCATTGTTTATTGCATATTTTCGCTTCATGATATGGCTTATGTGGAGGTATATCTATCCTAAGTCAAGCCTGTCGTGTCCACTTATAATTTATTTTTTAGTTTCACATTTGAAAATACATTTATATTGAAATGAAAACATGTTTTAATTTTCTTGAACCTAATTGGAAATGTTTTAAAAATATTATGCTTGTTTACTAATATTTTTTTTATTAGTTAACCTACATTTTAAAAACATTTTCAAAATCATTGCTAAATTTAAAAGTGAAAGAAAATGTAGTTTCCAAACTTTGGTTTTTTGTTGTTGAAATTTGATCACAATGTCAATTTTTTGAAATGATAACGAACCTAACAAAGAGTTGAGTAGCAATGAGTTCAATTATTAAACAAGAATGAAAACATTATAAAAGTTGACCTTTGTAGTTGTTACTTGCACTCTTTTTAACTAGAGTAGATTAAAGCTTTTACGATTCACAAAATGAACCATTTGGTGAAGACCAACTTCTCTTCTGTAGATATTTTCACTCTGGACTGTCAGTTCTCGTTCGCTTGGTGGTTTGAGCTTTACATCTGGGGATGTTGGAGAAGTTCTCGCCATTACAGGTTGATCCTCCGCTATCCCCACCTTGGCAGAATCCACCCTCTTGCATGCATTTTTGCATTGGTTTACAATATTTCCTGTTCAAAGTCTCATATTAGTAAACGCATTCTTGAATTTATATAGAGTTAAATTTCTGCTGTTAATGCTGGCATTTCAGATTAACAAAGAATCTTACACCCAAGTAACTTAAAGTAATGACAACCATATATTACTCTATCAGAATTGTTTTTAAGTGGTGAAAAGCATGGGAGTTTATTTTAACTGCAATTTGTTTCAGCTAATTGTGTTGCAAACTTTTGTTTACTTGCTTGTTGCTATTAGGTTTCAGCCTTCTTGTGTTTCAATCTGCTTTATACCCCTATGTGGAGAGGATATTTGGACCCATAATGGTATCTCGTATTTGTGGAGTAAGTTTCCATATTACTTTTGTAGTCTATTATATATACTTTGAACTTCGAATCAGAGTGGAACTCATCTCAAGCCTTAAATTCATGTTGAAAAACATTTTATGTTGCAGATACTGTCGATCCCAATGCTGGCAGCTTATCCCTTTTTATCCCTGTTATCAGGAGCTGTCCTTCACACTGTTGTAACTCTTGCATCAATCTTGAAGAATCTTCTCTCTGTAAGTATTGCACTAGAACTTGAATCTCTCGTTTCCAGTAATCTGCAGTTTACAAGATGATGATTCCATTGTTTCGTTTTGTGAATTAATGTGAAATCTTTGAGCGGAAGTTTGAAAAATTCATATTAAGTTTGTTTGAGTAGAAGCAATAATCTTTATAATTACAAATAATTTTTTAACCGTGTATTGCATGTGGTTCAACCATCGTTCCGTAAATATACATATAATATTACATCATGATAGGGAGGGGAGCTTCAGAAAAACAATCTTTTAGAACTATGTTGAAGTTGATTCATTAGGTAAATAGTAGACGCCTGTTAGGAGCTTATGTCAGAGGTAATAAGAGAACTGATGGCAGTGAGCCTAGTCACTAATGGGCCGTTTTAGTAAGTTATCTTTTAGCTTCCCCTAGGGTCAGATCTTCTTTTGTTCTATGTGTCATTTTCGTGTTGGATATAGCACTGTAACTTGGGAGAGGTTCCGAGTCCAATATTTACTCTTTTTGATTGATTATATAATATCACAAGTGGGACTTAGTGTCCTTACAACACCTTACTATTTTCATGTAGTTTTAGTGTATTATGTACTTTTTACTTTGACTATATAAGCTTAATCCAGTTATTGTTATTATTATTTTAAGAAAATGTATATATAAGCTTAATCCAGTCATTGTATCATATTGCATGTACTAATTGCATTTCAAAGGAAAGAGGTTAGAAGTTAGAAATACAAGTAGATAATTTTAAGACAACTTAATTTTAGAACATAGTAGGTATGCGTATAACTGTGTATAATATATTAGAACTGGACAAAAGGATTAAAAAAATAATGTGACAATGATATGAATGGAAAATAATTATTCAATGAATGTCCTTAAATGATTGAAAAAATTTGTATAAATACTCAAAAATTCATTTATGCAAACAATAGGAATAGGAAAGGATATTCCTAAAATATCTAGAGGTCATTATAACTTATAAGCATTTTTTTTTTTTTTTTGGAAGAAATGTATAACTCACGAGTCACATGGTTTCAAAAGGGAGAAAAATAAATAAATAAATAAAATAAAGAGGTTTAGTCAATCAATTTGCATTCTTAACATGTAATCTGAATTCATAACCAAAGTTTAGCTTCATTATTTTCCGTGATCTAATCTTGCTTAATCTATCGAAATTTTCATATGTTCTCAGGTCTCCATTATAACTGGTTTGTTCATCATACAAAACAGAGCCGTGGTATTATATCTTTGCCTTCCCCTGGCTTCCTCCTGTCTTTCATTCTGTCCCAACATAAATAAGAGCTTGGATTGATGTATGCAACCATCTGTCTACAGGATCAAAACCAGAGAGGGGCTGCTAATGGCATCGCTATGACGGGAATGTCTCTTTTCAAGGCAATTGGTCCAGCTTCCGGTGGTGCATTGTAAGTACACTCCATATTACGTGGATCTTAACTCTACACACGTACACATACAAACTTTGATAATCAGTCTTATTTTAACCGGTCTTAAAACATGTCAAATGCTGGATGCTTTGCATAACCGCTACTAAGTGGTATTTTTTCTTAAAATCTTCAGTAGAACTACAGCTGATAATGTCGATATGGGGAAAAAAAGTTGATATTATAAATTTCATGAAAATGCCAATGATCTCTTTGGTTCTATGTAAACATGGAAGAAAATATGGTTGCTGATGCCTTGATGGAAATTTAAATTATTTGTGCATGTTTAGTGCAAATGGAAATAATATGTTGCTTATATTCCTATAAATTAAACTGCAAATAATTTTATTGCGTCAATTATGATAGCTTTTGAGATAATAGCCTTCTTCTATGCAGACTCTCTTGGTCACAGAAGCGTCTAAATGCTGCTTTTCTCCCAGGTGCTTTTCTTTTTGCACATTCTTTCACCTGCATCCTAGTTAATTGTATTTAGGCAGAATTTATGATCATCTCGCATCTTCCTCTCCACTTTTAGCTGGTCAGAACTCAAAAAATATTTCAGATAAATTATGACTTCTTATTAGTGAATAATTTAAATTCAAAATTTTATTTTATTAATCTGAAAGAAGCAATATATATAATATATCGATGGTCCAAGGTTCAAACTGGTTCGAACTTCTTCTCTCACCTCCACATGTTTGAACTCTTATACACACACATATATATATAAAATATAAAAAACAATAGAGGTTCATGTTTCCTTCAAGTAAGAGATGTAGCCCATGTGGAGGATTTATTGGTTCAAATTTTAGAGTATGCTTGGTTTAACTTTTGGCCCACTAAATTGTTGTGGTTTTTGGTTAATGGTTGCATGACCAAAAATACTTTTAAAAGTACCAAAGTGAGCATAGCTCAACTAAGATAAAGTGTATCCTCAACTAAAAAATAGGAGGTTCGAATCGTCGAACTCAAAAATACTTATAAATGACCCAAAAATTAAAGAACCAATAGTGTCTTTGTGCTATATTCTCTCTTCCACGTGCTTCATTGTTTTCACACAATTATTAGCAGATTGATTCAGGATTTGACATATTTTACTTTTACAAAAGATGAAAAAAAATAAGTAGCTAATTGGTAATTTCTTCCAGGTCCCCACATGATTTTCTTCATCCTAAATGTGATAGAAGCAATTGGAGTGGTTTTGACATTCAAACCGTTTCTTGTTCCACGTCAAAACTAGACCAAAGTTGAACCACATTACTGCTCAAACAAATAGCTGCATCAAAATCTCGACCTTTTCGTCGATTCTTCATCAGCAATTCACAAAAGATCCTACAATCTCTTCAGGCCCGTGGCCCCTTCCTAGTCGAACCAAGCATAATTATCAACATATATATTGTTATTGACTGGCACCTAATCAAGGTACAGTTCTTGAGTTACTACAATGTATAAATTGTATTTTAATTCATATGTAACCTCAAAAGCCCATTGTATTCACTTTCTACCATAGTTTTAGATGTTCCAGAAGGCTTCACCATTCAAATTTTGATAATTCATGAATCACATGGATGAGTTTTTAAACTATTAGCATGACCAAGTAGCTTCACTGACTTTTGTTTTCTTCACATAATCTTTGAGTGGCTGTCAATTTCCTTGTAGTGAGAGTAAGCTAAATTGACCTTGCTCCAAACTCTTCCATGTTAAAGCTTAATTTAGAAGAACATGGTGTGAGAGGCGTCTTCTAGTCCAATCATTTTGGCATCTGAATTTGGCTTTAACCATGCAAGCATTTAAATAGAGAAATACATTCGATTACGAAAACTAAACTAATAGATAGTGTTTGATACCGACCAAAGATTTTACCCACCCAATAGTGAAATCCTGCAAATAAAGCAAAAATGGCTCCTATAGAAAGTACATAACGGAATCTTAAACAATTTCGCTTAATATAGCATAGCTTATAATCTTATTCCGCTTAAAATAAGAAAGGGGCATCTTTCGCTTGACTTTTGTGTTTCGAGTGTCCACCACGGTCAGGGCTTTCACAGGTAAGCATTACGATTGTGCTTCTTTAGAGGGAAGCAAGCGCGCTAAGCTAAGAACAAAACAATACCCGTCCTCATCGACTTTTGGAAAAAAAAGGCAGATTTCAGCTACCTTCAGAAAACAAGGTCTCTTTTAACCCTCGAAAGAGCGATTTTCAGGAATAGCAAGATAAAGACTCTCTTTTTCATATGTTGTGAAAACTGGACTCTGGTCTTCAGCCTCCAATATCTTTCTTTCTTTAGCTAAGGACAAGCCCTAGCATTAGTACGAGTTCGTTGACCGCGTAAAGGCAATCCATCTTGATGACGAATTCCACGATAACAAAAAATCGAAATTAATTGTTCGATGTCTTCTCGTTCTCCCCTCTTCAATTCCCAATGAACAATATGATCTTGACTTATCATTTGTTCAATTTGGTTAATCTGTACTTAGTTAACTCTTTGTCTTTATGTCCCCACTGATACCTAATCGATAATGAACCTGAATGACTTTTTTAGGTCCAATTCCATCAATTTTTGTTGAAGCAATTTTGACTTGTTTATCCTGGTCTTGACTCTTCTGTGTGGTATTCATTCTCGTTCGACTCTTGGAATCACATCCAGCCATGGTTGGAACAGCTTGCAAAAAAATCCAACCACTTCACCTACTTCATTGCCCCTAACCGTTTCTCATACATCTATTGAAACAGAATGGTTTCATGTTCCTTCATCGATTGGTTATTCCCCATACTATGTTCCGAGTTTACCCAACTATGACTTAACGAGGGTCGAGACAGCCTTGTCTTCGGGTGTGCTTCATCTCATATGCAAGGGGTAGGGGCCAGCCAAAGAAGGTCAGTCGGACTCGGTTAGGATCCTTGATCTGGTTCAACTAGGTTCTTCCATACGATAATGTATGTGTATCGATATCCTCTTCAGGACCGGTTGTTTTTTTACTTTGGTTTATACATTTGGAGAAACCTGTTAATCATCTAGAGAGATAAGTGGAGTAAATGCCTAAAGACTGTTTGTTACCAATAGCAATAGTCAGTTTTAAAGAAAGAAGTTCCTTAACACAACTCACTCATATCATTCTGCCTTAGGTCAAGGCTCCATTTCTCTGGAAATGGAATTCACTTATTATCGGTTAATGTATTTTACATAGTTTGAGAGGAAAGGGAAGACGGGTTGGTTCGAGGATCCGTTGGTCAGAGAAATGAGTGAAACAAGGAACTGAAAAGATACCAATGAAGCTGACCATTAATGACTAGTTCGAAGACCAGGAGCGGTTTGATCAAATAAGGGGTCAGACGACTCTTAGAAAATGAAAGAAAAGCAAATTCTTATAGTTCGGAGCCCAGCTCCTAGTTAATGCATCTAAATAATCAAGTGAAATGTAATTTTCATGGAAAAAAGAATTACATTACAATTCAAAAATGAAATAAATATAGGGATGGAAAAGATAGAAAATCAATATAACAAAGTTGAGTAGAGAAACTTATTAGATACCATTGCTTCTGTGGTATCTAATAAGTTCTACCTACTATTGAATTTGAACCAATGACTCCCGCCGTATGAAAGTGATACTCTAACCACTAAGTTAAGTAGGTCATTTATCATCACAAAGAAAAACAAATGGGCCCTATCACATCGATAGATTATAAATCAAATATTATTGATAAACAATACCAATCAAGCAAATCAACAAAATAGATCATAGAATATTCATCTTGACGAGAAATTGAAAAAAAAAAGTTGAATATGAAATAATGGGGAAAAGGTAATCAAATCGATAAATGCACAATTTGAATTTGGCTTGACCAAATAAATAGCAAATTTAGAGGTTTCATTTGAAAATAAAGCAAAATATTTTCAAAATTGTGAAAATGGAAAAATCGAATTAAATAAAAATAATAATAATAAATTATCAAAACTACCCTCACTTTAAAAAAAATATATCCACCATTCAAAATTTGAAATGAACGAAGTGTTAAAATAGAGAAAGCTAGCATTCCGTACTCAGCTGACCAAGCAAAACTCCAGTTAAACTAATAGCTCTCATTGTGGGATATCTAAAAAAGTTTTCTATGTGGCCTTCCTTCTCTTCTAGTTAATCCTATAAATCAGTAATCGGATCGGCAACTAGTAACATTCTCGCTTTTACGCGAGAAAGGGGGACCACCCTCTAAGCCTAAGTATTCCTCAATGACCGATAGCGTGTAAGTCTTGATTCCTCTTGGAAGCACTATCCGTATTGAATTTTAACCGGAAGGAAATTCCCAAGCAATCAACTATAGAAAAGATCATGAAAGAGGCGATTAGAATGGTACTCGAATCCATTTACGATCCCGAGTTTCCAGACACATCGCACTTCCACTCGGGTCAAGGCCGCCACTCGGCCCTAAGACGGATCAAAGAAGAGTGGGGAACCTCTCGCTGGTTTTTGGAATTTGACATCAGGGGGGCATAGCTTCTATTGCTGGCTTGTCTGCCCCTGTCTCACTTAGAATTTAGGACTTTTCCCCGGTTTAAAATTGCAAGAATGTGCGGGGTTGATGCTTGCATATGCATTGAATAGCTATGTGTCGCAGTTTCATATGAAAGATCTTGGTCCTCTAACCGGGATTGAAGTTTCGAAAGTTGACGGCTATGCATCTAATAAGGGAAAGGTAGATTGTGGCTAACATTATTCCGAACCGGTGCCCTTTGTCAAACTTAAACTATCCATCGATGTTGGATTCCTTCAAAGCCCCTTTTTATTGATTCTAATCTAATAATCTATTCTCCTGCGATTCAAGTTCTAGCCCTTATTATTTCCCGATGCTAAGCTAAACTTCAAAATATTGGAATAGACCTTCAATCCTCGGTCATCCCTTGGGCTTAGTTCACATGTTCTTGCTTAGTTTGTATTTCGGGTATGTGGCAATCAAGAAAAATGTATTCGCCATAATTACGATATCCTTTGCTGATGCTGATAGTACTACTAGCTCTTGACTTAAAGGGCAGTAAGTGGCTCACCAATTTCGGGTGTACGCGTCCCGTAGTCTAACTGGTATTCATGTCTTCTATAGCAGATAACAAAGAGGGAAAGAAAGCATGAGCGAAGAAAGCCTATTCTATTATAGCATATGCTCCAAGGGGGAGGGGACACTGACGCTAATGTTCCGCCTACTAATTGTTGGATTTTATGTCCTAAAACTCGTAGTTTGTAAATTAATAAACATGTTCTGTTTTGTTTTTCGATAAAGTTGTTATTGAAATTGTAATCTTGAATCCAATAAACTAAGGTCCTGAGGCTATTTAATGTAGTTTGAACTTTATGTAGTGACATAAAGATGGATCAAGTTCAAATATATAGCCAAAATGGTCTATAGTATATGAATAAGGTTGGGCCCCTTATTCTGGAGACACTATGGATGCGGCCCACTTTGTAGTTAGTACAAACGATGTGACCTGAATCGTTCATATAGAGATATGTGAGTGGGGGCACCCTATGTAAAGAGTTTACATAAGACTGAACCATGAAATAGTCACTTTTTACGTTCTAAATGTCGTTTTATGTATAAAACTGACTATTTCGTTAATTGATGACCTAGGTAACTTAATCTTAATCCTGAGCTAACTATGAACTCCTGTTCACTCGGAATTATCCTTAGATCTGTATAGGTGAGGGCAGCTCAATATCGCTGGTCCAATAAGCCTCTTATTTCAGGGGTAAGATCGGGTGGATAGTTGGGAACATAGGGTGCAAGACGGAATTCACTCCTACCCATTATAGGGATAATAGATAGGTTGTTCCCTTTATTATTGAATCCAGGTCTTGAACAAGGGGCCCCATCCTCTCCTTAGCCCGAGAGGGATTCGGTTTATAGGTTGGACCTTAAATCAATTATTCATTAAAGGATCAGTGGAACTTAAGGAACAAGATGTAGTCTTGGGGGTAAAACGGTTTTTATGACCCAGCTGAGATTACGAACAACCTGTGAAGGATTAACTTACTAATCATGGTTATATCAAATGGACACAAATATATCTATAGTGAGGGGAGTGCAACTACAGGACTTTAGTAGAATGACCCGTTAGTTAACGAATGTTGATTAGCTCCGTCTAAAGAGTTTAACTAGCTAATCTCGGATCGTTGGAGCCTATGATCTATAGGTCCATTAGATTCCCCTACTAGCTCATATGGAATAAACTTAGAACAGTATGATAGAATAATTCGAATTGTTCGAATTATGTAGAGAGAGAAACCGACAAGTATATGTGATATAGTGGTCGGGTTTTTCAGCTTAGAGATACAGCTTTAATATTTAAATATGATTTAAATATCAAGAATATGAAAATGTTCATATTCGGAAGCTCGAAAATGATGGAAATGGTCAAAGATGTAAAAAGTCAAAAAGTTGACTTTTGACTTTGAAAATCAAACTTTGACCGACTTTATATTCAAATTTGATTTGAATTTCGAGAAAATGAATTCGGATTCATGCTTGAGAGGTCGAAATTAGTCAACATAGGAAAAATCATAAAAAGTCAAAATGTTGACTTTTTATAAAAGTTTGACTTTGACCAAATGACTATTTTGCCCTTTGACTATAGTTAGTGGGAAAATCCAAACTTTTGTTGGATAATTCCACTAACAAAATAGTGGGCTAGGTGTTCGCTTATAGTGGAGACATTAAGTCCACTAAGATAGTGAAATATAGGTGTTGGGTTTTTTATGCATTTAGTTCATGCAATTGTTGCATGGATTTTTCTATAAACTGGGATTTCATCTTGAATGAAAAGGATTTTTTTTGTAATTTTGGAAATTTGTTTTCATATTTGGGCTTGAAAAATCACAACTTTGAAAAAAAAAAGAGAAAAACTCAAACCTACCCAAATTCCATCTTATTTTCCATCTCTTTTCTCTTTCTCGGTTTTCTTCATCCACCGAGTCCCACAACTCGGTTCTGAGTCCAGAAGATAGTAGGTCAACTTTAGTGGGTGGTTCGAAAGAATTCGGGTCGAGATTCAACGAGGAAAAGCGATTTTCGGGAGCTTCAAAGGTAGTAACTACACTTTTAATTCACTGTTTTCCCCTTCATGATGCATGTTTATTTCCTTTAATTTAAGAGCAATTAGAGTGTAATTAGATCCTAATTCCGCTACGTATGTCTTATGTTCCATCACTAGTCACCAGTCCTCAGCATTAAGGTGAGGAAAGAGTCATTCCTTCGCACCCCCACCTGGGGGGTGCTTCACTCTCTCCCTTGATTCTCAAAGAACTTTTTGTCATTCCTTCGCACCCCCCACCCCGGGGGGTGCTTCACTCTCTACCTTGATTCTCAAAGAACTTTCTGATCGAATATCGTAAATGGTTGATGAACCTCGGTTGTAGCAAGCGATTAGGGGAACCGTTCCTTCTGTTCTGTAAGGGAATACAACCATTACGGGGAGTTTTTTAATAGGAATATGAATATAACTCTTCCCAACTCAATTCAAGCGAAGCATAGTGAGTAAGGAGGGGAAGAATAACTATAGAAAGGCTAAGTGAAGTACTTCTCGGGACTTCTTTTTTCTTCTTGCTTATCACCGACTTTCTGAGCGGTGCCGTACTCACTTAGGGCAGGGACATCTGACCCATTTTAGGACCAGCTCTTTTTCTTCTCTGCCTCTTCTTATACTAATGATGTTCCCAGGGATGAATCCCTTTTTGTTATTCCTTTTTTTTTCAAAGAACTTAATTATAAGCAAGAGGAAAGCGGTATTCTAACATTTTATATGAACTTTCACTCTTAAGAAGCATAGCCGAATATGAAAATCGAATCTCTTGGAAGAAAAGAAAGTCGGGACAATTCGTCGTTGGGAATAATGAAAAAGAAATCCTTCACATATCTAGTATTTTACCGTTATGCCCTCCCATCCCCGCATGAGTGAAAAGAAGCTCGACTGAATATAGAACCCCTCTTGTAACTCCATCCCTGGACAGTCAATTACATTGACCCTCCCTGTAAGCCTATATCCTATGAATGAAGTCAGAGAGATTCTGCCTTCCAGACCTCCGCTAGTGGGAGTCTGTTCTGGAATCCTTCCCTGGATGGAGCAAAATCCATGACTAGAATCGCTTGATTGTCTACCTGCACAATCAGAGATTGGGAATAGACATGGATAGTTCGTAGACCTCTCAATGCTCTATTAGGTGATTGACCGATTCAATCTCGCACCCAAATCTGATGAAGGAACTGTGGAATCAGCGGTTTCTTTCATTCGCAGAAAAACAACGCACCGAAGAATCAAAATAATCGGATCATAGCACAGGCATCATCCTAAGAAGTGGGTAAGGTTGAGAAAGAAGCAGCCCCATACAATTCTTGTGAGGCTGGAGAAGCGTCTACGGGTAAAGCACCATATCCATATAACTGCTTGCCACCTATGCTCCACCATCCATTCAAACTTTAGGAACCTAGGTAATAATATCCTGATCAAAGAGCTGACGAAGGGGATGAGCCAAACAGGGAGTCTACTGGACGGGGTTCAACTAGCGGAGACTCTTGGAACAGCTGGAGTAAGAAGTCCCCAAGTAAGCGTATTATGGGGGGGACTGTCAAGCACATCCGACAAGGAATGGGTACGATACCGAAGCTAAGTATAAGTAGATGAAAACAGCTTGACCAAGAGTTGCGTCAGCTGATTATTTATCCCCAGAGAATCCGACAAGAAAGAAGATCAAAGAAAGTACATATGAGCAAGATCAATCTTTCATTTCTAAGAGAATGCCATCAGTAGAAAAAGCAAAGGAGGATTGATGGCATGAACCAGTATGCTCCATCCGTTAATCTGCTCAGGAGGCGGACAGATGATTTTTGTGATTGGACAGACGTACTTTTTAGTAATTCGAGATTTGAAAGGATTTCACTCTGCCTTATGCAAAAGATCACCTAGTTAAGGTTTTACACATGTTTTCAATAAAAAATAACCTATATCATTAACACCATTAATGTTTATTAGTCTATTTCTAGTGTATTATATTTTATGCTAATTCATCTATGATTAATTAGACAAGTTAGAATTCACTTGAACTCTTTAAAATCTTTAATTTTATTTTTTTAAAAAAATTCTAAAAAATACTGATAGTATTTATGGAATCTCTAATTGTATTTCATTTCAAAGATATTCTTGAACTTTCAAAAATTATATTAATATCCATAACCTTTCAGAAATAAGTTTGATAAAAGAGAACTATTTATCAACCGCTCATCACCACTCCCTTCCATTTCTTCTCTTATATGCTTCAATCAATTTTCTTACACTCCCTTATTTTTCTTCTCTTCAATACCCACTTACACCTTTCATTCTTCGATTTCTAAAACTTGACTATAATAGAATAGGAAGAAGAAAATAGAAAATAGGTTGACTAATGAACCTTAAGACGGAGTGTTTAAACAAGATCATAGGCTAGTAGTTGAGCAAGAATTAATACTAAGAATGTCCAATTACCTTGCGACATGCTAACAATTTTCGTTTTGGTAAGGATATTTTTATCGAATAAACTTTTAGAGTATTTAAAAGAAAAAAATTAGGGATTTTTCCTATAATTTTGTCCATTCCATTATAACATAAAACTGAATATTAGAATAAATCTTTTGTCAATAAATTAAACTAATTAGATAAAAATAAGGGTTGTTTTCAAATAAAGAAAAATAAACTAACTTATTTACAAATAAAGTAAAATGTCACTATAAATAGATCGCAAGTGTTATTTTGTCATTCTTGAAAATATTTCCAATTTTATAATTTAAAACAATTATCTTAAAAAGAAAAATAGAAAATTCTTTTCCACTTAACTACTATTCAAATTAATGTCTTCTACACAACATCATACTTCTTTTAGGTTTAAATACTACTTTAGTCTCAATACTTTTAGTTTTGGTTACTTTTTGGTCTCTATACTTTAAAAATATTTATTTTGATCTTTGTATTCTAAACTTTAATTCATTTTTTATCCTTATACTTTAAAAAGGTGATCATTTTCATTTTTAAAGTATTAGAATGGTCCATTGATAAAAGTTTAGAGACCAAGATAAATCAAAATTAAAAGTACAAGGATCAAAATGAATATTCTAAAAGTAGAGGACCAAAATGAATCTTTTGAAAGTAGAGAGACCAGCTAAAGTATATTTAAACCTTCTTTTTATTTCATTTTAAAAATTGAAGAAAAAAGAGAAAAAAGATCCAACAATGAAATCTCCCCGTTAAAATAGATATTATTTTTTTTATATATATTTTCAAGCAAACCATCTGGCTTGAGATGCTACAATGATACAGAGAAGGAAACAGTTTATATCAAAGGGGAAATATATATTACAACCCCTTTTCATAACACTACCACCAACACCAACCACTCTCCCATTTTGAGAGCAAAGCCTGATCTGATCAAATCAACCATTTCTCTTTTCTTGCTTCATCATCTCTATGAAATCTCCAAAAACTGAAACAAAAACTTTTTGGTTTAGATCAGTCACAAAACAGTCAAAAATCAACCTACCACAAACTTGCAAATTCCATGTTGCAGAAAGTTTCAAACATTCCTTTGCAAATCATACATTCTGTTGATTAGGTTTGACAATACTACATGTGACACACATGTGAAATAAGAACAAGTTGGGAGTCATTTCGAAATTCCTAGCATCATTTTCGTTAGGTACAAATCACTTCTAAACATGTCTTTAATCCTTCAAAATCAATTTGGATGGTACAAAAATCACATATAAAGGAGGGATTTTAAACATGACAAAAATGATTCTAATCATTTTAAAATCACTCACAAACAAGCCCTAAATCTAGTGTACCAATAGTTGAAGTTTTAGCCTAGGAAGCACAGACACTTTGTTTTCGGCAAAGTATCCATGCTAGACATGGATACGTCCGAGCACATGTCCGATATGCTAGAAAATGTGTTTGAATTAAATATATATATCTGTTTCTAATTTTGGACATGGCTGGACATAGCTATAAAAAAAATTACTCTAAAAATTAGAGGGGAAAATTGAGTTTTTTTTTTTGTTTTTTTTGGGTAGACTAAACTTCATATATTGATCAATCCTGAAGCTTTAGGATGACATCTTCCCCTAGTCACACCGAAATAAATCTATCTATACCTTTTAATATTTCCAATATCGGACTAAACTTTGTATGTTTTGATGTATTCATTCCTGGTTTAAATATGGCTAAGGTCCATGAATTTCTATTCATTTTCAATTCTAGCCAAAACTATAAGAATTTTTATTATAGCCCCACCCTTTGAACTTATTTCTCTTTGTCCTTTTAACTTAGGTAACATCAAGTTTTGTCCTGAATTGTCATTCACCTCCACAATGTCTAAAATGATGATAATATAATGAGAATCTAACAACTAGGATGTCAAAAGAGAATGTGAATAAAAGTTCAAGAATCGAAAGTTCAAAAACTAAACTAGGAAACAGAATCAAAAGAGAACAGGACCAAAATCATTCGTAAGTTAATCTAAAATTTTTGTTACCAGAGTCAGAATCATGAGGTCCCGGGGATGCTTCTGGATGGTATTGAAGAGACATAATCTTTAGCTTTGGGAAAGCAAGGCCAGCACAGCTTCCATCATTGAGATTGATGTGGGTTACTTCGACACCCTCGGGAAGGGATGCAGGGTCGATGGCGTAGTTGTGATTCTGCCACAAAAAAAACACATAATCAAATGCAATGAGTCTCAATAAAAACCATTAGAACATGAATGATAGATATGAAGTTGATAAATTTTGATATAGGCACACCTGAGCACTAATTTCTACACGGTTGTTCCGGAAGTTGCGAACGGGATGATTGCCTCCATGATGACCAAATTTCATTTTGAAGGTCTTACCACCCAAGGCCTGACCAAGCAATTGATGGCCCATACAAATTCCGAAAACAGGAACCTTTCCAAGCAGTTGCTTGACTGTTTCAACAGCATAAGGAACGGCTGATGGATCACCAGGACCGTTGCTGAAAAGAACCCCATCTGGCTTCAACTTTAAGGTCTCTGATGCCGCCCATGTGGAAGGGACAACAGTAATTTTGCATCCATAAGATGCCAAGCGCCTAAGTATGTTACTCTTGATTCCAAAATCATATGCCACAACCTTTTTTCAACACAAAGTATCAATGTAAAGGTGCATTGCCAAAATACAAAATACTAAAAAGGTTGTAGGCTCGTAGCAATACAAATAAAATATAATCTTAAGGTTCTTCACTCACATGAAAGGTCTTGGAACTGTACCCACCAGATTTGAATTCCCATTCCGAATCTGTTCTATCCACCCATTCATAAGGTGATTTGCATGAAACACCGCTAATTAAGTCAACACCTGCCAAATGGAAGCAAGAATATTACTCATCGCTTCCAGCATATTATGAATGTTACATATTGCAATTTTTGGGCTAAATCCTTACCAACAATGTCCCATGACCGAGACATTTCCAATAGCTCATCATCAGATTTTGACTTTTCAGTGCTTAAAACACCAATAAGACTTCCATCTTCCCTTAACCGACGAGTAATAGCACGAGTGTCAACATCATCTGCTCCATAATGAAACAAACTCACATGTTTATAGCTTAGAGAAAAAGCAGCAGTGATGAATTTAAACGATTCTGCATATTATCGTTAGACAAACTCTAATATAAAATTACTTACAAATTCCCATGATGTTTCTCTCTATTAAATAATCACCAAGCGTCTGTTTACACCTCCAATTTGAAGTGCTAGAAGAACATTAAGTGGAACAACGGAGGCCATAAGTCATGAATAAATTAATTGCTTATTTATACAAGTTGGTTAAACAGAGAAAAAAGAAGGAAATGTACCTTATGCTTAGGCTTCTGATCACCAGGCCTGCGAGAAAGCATTGCCTGGCTTCTTCATCATCTAATTGAAAAGAATACTCAGACAATATTATTAAACAGTTCTCAAGACAAGACAACACAAGGATTTTGAAGGCGTGACCAACCGAAATTGACACCAGTATTGCCAATATGGGGATTTGTCATCAGCACAAACTGCCCAGCATAGCTGGGATCTGTTAGAATTTCTTGATACCTGCAGATTTAACATGTCCAGAAGCATCAATAAACTTCCTCAATCGTCAACTAATAACTGAAGAAAGAAAAATGTTTCAACATCATAACTAAGCTCATAAGAAACAAAAGAATAAACAAAGAGAAAACCAGAAGACATGCAGAGACTTATATCATTTTTAATCATTAAGACGTGATTACAATCCTAACATTTATGCTTTTAACTCATTTTGTTCATTTCACCAGCTACACAAAACCAACCAAAACCGACCAACCATCATGTGCTCGGTCAGTAGGCAACACTGGAACCAACCATAACTGACGCAAACTGACATGTCAGTGGCCAACCCTAGTACATTCTATCTATGAATCCACCTCAATATTCAATTTCGATTGTAACAGAGCAATTAAACTGATATTGGCCCAGCTGATATGAATGGACATTAGTTACCATTATTCCAAATTTGGGATCATAAATAACCATCACGTGTTGGCCTAGTGGTCAACAAGAGCCATTAGTTTAATAAAGGACTTGAAGGGAATGGATTCAATCCATGATGATCTAGAATTTAATATCTAAAGAGTTTTCATGGCACTCAAATGTTGTAGGATCACGTGAGTTGTACTATGAGATTAGTCAGATACGCAAGTTTTGCCCAGATACTCATCACTAAAAAAAAATAAAAAATAAAATAATAAAGTACCTAAAGGGATCATGATTCAGGATGAAGCTTAAAATAAATAAACACAACTATAACCACTAAAGCGGCATGAGATTTACAGTCGAACTCTCTAGTGAAAGCTCCACAATCATACATACCCAGTCAAAGAAGTATTGAAAACCACTTCACCAACTTGGGTTCCGGAAGCGCCAAAAGACTTAGCCCTCCAGATTGAACCATCTTCAAGCACCAGCCGAGCATCCGACACTTTCCATGGCCTCTCTCCCAAATCTTATGACAATGAAACAAAATCATAATGATTCAAACAGTAACTTTTGAAAACTAAAATTAAACATACAAAAGAAGAAGAGAAACTCCTCCCAGTACCAATCGTGGCAGCGCCATGGGTGGAAGAAAGAGGAACAGAGCATCTGATAGAGAAATCCCTAGATTTCACATATCCTTTAGCGTTTTTGAAATGAAAACAATTGAACGAAGCTCCGGAAACCAAGTCCATAACCCTGATAGCCATTGATCAAATGGGTGCCTTCAGTGATCAGCGGAAAGAGGAGTTTGGAAGGTGGTCGCTTCTGAGAGGAAAAAAACAACGGAGAATACAAAGAAACTTTGAAGAAGAACAAATTGAAATTGAAAAAACAATCAATCGCTACAAAACACACACATCCACATCACACCGCACTGAGAATTTGAAAGTTGGCTTATCAAAATAACAAAAAATCCCAATGGAGAGAGAAAGAATTACGTCTGCCGTCAACTTCTTCTGTCGCTTGGTTCTCTGGTTGTGGGTACGTGGGGCTATGGCGTCGAGAGTTACAGTTGAGTTCAGGGTTTAGGGTTCTTTTACAAAAGAGACAACTATTCCAATTTTGGAGGGTATTATCGTTATTTTAGCAAAACCATTTGAATTAGGTTAATTACTAGTTTAACCTCCAAAAGTTTGAGACTTGTGTCTATTTTATTCTTTAAATTTTTTTAAATGTATAATAATAATAATAACAATAAAAGACAAGGTTTCAATCTTATATGGAGAATAAGTGAGACTTTCCCATTTTAATTTAATTTCAAGTGGATAATTATAAGAAAACAAGAGTTCGCAACAGGGTGGAATCGGGATGTATTCTCCGTCTTTGCCCCATACTCCGTGTTGAGGAGTCAGGGTTGAGGTCGGAGAATCCCTGTTCAAGGATCGGGTTCCTACGGGAAAAAATTCTCCACCCATTAGTTTTTTTAAAAAATATATATTTAAAATTAATCATCTTTTTGTATTTCTATTAAAATGATACACTTTTTAAGTAACAAGTTAGTATTATTATTGGTTTATTTATTTAACTTAATAATAAAAAAAATATTTTAACATTTCTTTATTTTAAAATTCAATAAAAAATTAAAGTTAATTATATTATAAGATAAAATTAAGAAAATAAAAAACAATAGCCTTAAAACTACTAACATATAATTAACTTTTGTTTTTTTTATTGAATATTAAAATAAAGAAATATTAAAATATCTTTTTATTATTAAATTAAATAACAGAATATATACAAAACAATATTATGAAATAAAATTTAAAAAAAATAAAATAATATTATGAAATAAAATTTTAAAAATAAAGAAATAAAAACAGTAGTTTTATTTGGGTTAGGGACGGGATGGGAATATGCTCCTCATCCTCGGTCGGGGATCCGTTTTGGGCCCCCAGTTTGACCCCGTCTCCGGTCAAACTGGGGATTTCTCACGAGGACTTGATCCATGGGGATTTTTGCTAATATAAATATCCAAACTCTTAAAGCATAAGATTATTTGAAAAGCTAATTCAAATTATAAAATTATACATTCTTTTACATTTATAAAATTTGAATGGTATAATATTAACCATTGGAGAATTTGTGGTTTTTAAATTGATGTTTAACTTAAATTAATGTAAAGAATTCAAGATCATATTAACAATATTATAGTTTGAGAATTTGATTAGTAACCATTATAGTTTAGGAGTAGTTAAGGCATTATGCAAAATTTAAGTGGTTTATTCCAATAATTTTACAGTAAGGAGGTTGATGAACCAAATTATAAATTCAAGAGTATGATAATAATAATTTATTTAGTTCATGCATATTTTTTTTTGTATTCTTCTAACAAAAAAATGACATAATACAATTTGAAATTTGGTCTATAGATTTAGAGTTGATATTTATTTAGTCACCAAATTTAAAAATAAATATTTTAATCTACTAGTTTTAAAAAATATTTTAATGGTCTCTTTCCTCATTTTAATTAATAATTGGCCTAATAAAATTTCGACGTTGATGATTAACATGTTAATTAAACTTTGATTACGTGACACTTAGAATGTATTTAGAATGCATTTTTAAGTGTTTAGTTTAAAAAATAAACCATTTTAAAAAAAATCGAAGTATTTGACAATCATTTAAAATAGTTTTTGAAGTACATTTTCACCAATTTCGATAAAAAAAATACATTTAAATAAAAATAATTTTTTTAAAAAAAAATTTTTTTTCTTAAATCAATCTAAATAGATCCTTATATGATGGATTATGACACGTCATCTAATGTCCATTGGGAGTCCTTTGCAAAGAGAGAATTTAAAGTGTGGAGGGCATTCTCGTCATTTTACAGAACTTTTTCTTATTTAAAGTTGTCCTTTATTATTATTATTATTATTATTATTATTATTTAATTTTAATATGTCTTTTTCTTACATATACAAAGTAGAATGCAAATCCAATGCTTTTATTTTTATGGTAACTAGTTCTTGGATATAAAGTAATGCTTCTTCACGGTTTCCAAAGGCCGCGACCCTCACTAAGAGTCTTTTCAATATAATCTAAATACACTGTATCAAAAAAATCATTTAAAAATAATCTTAATCGATTTTTTACATTTGATAAAATATATTTAAATTAAATCAATTAAAAATCACCTTTTTTCATGTATACTTTAAGAGTAGTATTTTATTAGCTTTTTAATTATTCTAAAACTAGCTATAATTTTTAATTGATATTTAGTTTTCAAATTTATATTTTAAAACGAAGTATTTATTTTATATATTTATCTATTTATTTAAGAGAAAAATTCTCATAAATAGAAAAATTTTAAAAATATTTACACTTTATAGTAAAAAGAAGTGTAAATATCTTTAAATATTTTTTTATATTTAAAAAGACTATGTAGTCAAATCTATTTTTTATTTTTCTATTTCTTACGAGTTAATTGTATCAATTTTTTCAAAAAGTATATCATGTTGATTTTTTTAAAATAAAACTATTTCCCTTACTATTTAAAAATTAATCTATAATAAACAAAATTTATCATACTTTACAATTATTTAAAATTTAATTTACAAAAAAAATTAAAAAAATGTTGATGATAAATCTATTTTAGTTATTATATCTAAAATAAAATATTTTGTATTTATCTACGAAACATTTTAACTTATTTTTTTCAAATTTAAGCTCAAATTTATCAAAAACTATTTAGCACAATTGTTGGCAATTATTTTAAGTATTACGATAATCTCAAACAAAGCCTACACCTATCTATATTATTAAGATTATGAGATTTCATTTCACATCTAAATTAAAAAATAAATAAATAAAAACTTTACCATCTATTTCCAGGCATTCACGTTTAAAGAAGGAATAAAAAGATCCCCTATTTGTATGCATTCACATTAGAAGAAAGGAAAAAATAAATAAATAAACACATTTTACCTCTAATAATCCCCCATTCACTTTAGATAAAAGATTTTTTTTTTTTTTCAAAATCACATTTTATTTCTAAATTTCTTTTTCATTCTAGATAAACGATTTTTTTTTTAAAATCACATTTTATTCTCTAATCTCTAATTTACTTTAAATAAATAGAAAAAAATTATACGATCTAAATGAGACTGTGATTTGATTTCTTCTTTAGTCTCTTTTTATTAATGATCATAGGGATATATGAAGTAATTTTACATTTAAATCATTAAAAAAAATTCTCCCCTACTTTATACATTCACATTTAAAAAAAATGAATTTTATTTTAATACTTTTATTTTTTATTTATGGTTATATGATGAGATAATTTTATTTTCATTATAAAGATTAAATGGAATATTTATCCTTTTATTTATGGTTATATGGATACGTAAGATATTTTCATTTTAATTATAAAGATAAAATGTGGCTATTTTTTGATTTTTAATTCTTAATCTCAAATTAATTAATTTTATTTATTTAATTAATTAATATTTTGATAATAACAAACTTGATTTTGTTTATTAAGAATTTCATTATTTTGAATAGTCTATAGTCAAACTTAGAATAACAATTCTTCTTAAATTCGGGATTTAAAGGAGGAAGATATAGCAAAAAGAAGCTTATAGTAAAAATACCAATGACGTGGCCGTCAAATCATTAGAATGGACCAATTAGAAAAAACCACTTAGAGAAATGGAGAAGTGACACATAGTAGGTTTTTTTTTTTTAATTTTTGAACGGTTTAAAAAAAGAAAAAGAATTTTTTAAAAATAAAATAATTATTATTTTATGTTTGTGTTTAACGGCTAATTTTTGACAAATGGTGAGCTCATATTTTTTTTTTTGTAGGGTTTCAAAAGAAATGGTTTAAAAAGATATATATTATTACATTATTATTATTTTTTTGTGTCTAACACTACCTGGGTTTAAATCTCCATAATTTAATTTAACCTTTTGAACAATCCAATAACCCAAATTAAAATTCCATTTTTACTGCACTTTCCTCTCTTTTTATATTTCATTTCTCTAAAATTACTTCAACTTTTCACAACTTTACAATCCTCAAAATTAGCAAAAAGGCCACATTTGTTACTCTCTCTACAAGATCCCAATTTCTTGTTAAATTCATATTTCTATGGTAGTGTGAGGATTAAAGTGTGTGAGTTCAAACATGTATACCCACTCTTTTTAGAGAGTTTTATTGTGGATTTAAATCTTAAAAAAAATTGTAATACTTAGATCCTAACCCGTGAAAATCGGATTTGCTCTTGAACCCGTAAAAGAAGTAAGGTAATCGACTCATTTGTGTAAAGAGTCAAAAGAGATATTTTAATCTAAATCCAAGAGGCATTTGGGAGAGTGGATGTAGGCTAAGTTTGACAGAACCATTATAAAAGATATCTTCTTCACTAACTATTTACTTATTGTTTTGCATTTAATTTTAATTGCATGATTTTGTTGGTTGATATTGATTGAGTATATTGTTAAATATTTTTTTAATCAATTTTGTTATTTAGCATAAATTAGAGTTTTTCTTGATTTAATTTTAAAATATCTTAATTAAACCATATTCACCGTCTAGGGTTGCCATATCGGTCTAAAAGTTATATGAATATATGAGGTAAGTTTATTTTAATTTTTCCTCAAAGAAAATTTTTTATTTTAATTATAAAGATTAAATCAGTTGCCATTACTATCGATTTATCTTTTAACTTAAAATCTCGATTTTTATTGTTTTTAATGTTTTAGTGTTTTTTAATCTTCGCGTTAAAACTTTCTTATCTTAATTTTTCTGGTCCAATATCATATTAATCAATTTAAAAGATTGATTTAAAATCAAATCAAATTAGTATTTGAATTTTGAATTTCATATGTGAATAATTGAATTAAATATAGATTTCTATGAGATATCTCCTATTCTTTTTTATTATTCTTACTTTTATTTATTTTTTTTTAATTTTGAATTCTTTCGCTTTAACAACTTATTTTTATACAAAAGATTGATTTTTTTTATTTCTTGGTTTTTTATTTTTATTTTTAAATTTTTAATCTTGTTATTGGCTGAGTTGTGGAGCCCACTCTCTTTAGGACGTTTCGCGGCTCTACCCAATTTTGGAATATTGCCACGTCGTCTTCAAGATAAAGCAGCGAAAGAAACCTAATCGGAAATGCACCGTTACCGATCGAGGGAAGAGTAGGAGAGTAAAGGAGAACATTTGAATGAAAGTGAAAAAAAAAAAAAAAAAAAGCTGAAGGCCTAGTGGAACGGTAGAGTGAGAAAAAGGCAGAGAACCTCAGAACAATCAAGACTCGCACAGACGACTCGGGGAGGACTTTTTCTTTTTTTCGATTTTAAAATAAATAATATTCTTATTAAAGAGAATAGTGACAATTACACATTCGCCATGTCCGATTGGATGGCGGATGTCCACCGAACCCACATTGATCTATATCCTTCCAAAGCAAAGTTTTCTAACGTGAGATTCTCCAACCAAAGGTTGATTCCCTCTTAATTTTTAAAACTAAAATTTTCACCCAAGAGATGTGAATCACTCTAGAACTAAAACCTAGAAAAACCATAATGCAATATTATATAACAAATCAACACAACCAAATCAAATTCTATGTATTTCGAACGCCCCCACAAAGTCTATCATTGTAGTCAATGATATTGCATCCACAATGATACCTTTCCTTGCCTCATTTATAGCAACAAGCTTAGCAACGCCAACAATCATGTTTGTGACATTAAAAGTGAGCAAAGCTATAGAAATAGTTGCAACAACGACAACAACAAAAATTAGGGTTCTAGAAAAGATTCTGGGAATTAAATATTTAAGGTATTTAAGGTCGTAGTAGCAGCATAGCAATTGAAGATTACCTAATGCAGCCAGAAGTGCTACAGAAGCATGGTAGAAACAAAAGGCTGCAACGACAATATTAATATAAAACATTTAAGGTTACGACAGTATTCATATAAAACATTTAAGGTTGTAGTGGCAACCAAAGTAGAAGTTCCAACAATAGAAGTTGATTTTATTGCAGCAATAAGATTACCTGTTGCAGCCAACCGCAACAGAAACATAGTATAAACAAAAGGGTGCAACGTCAATATTAATATAAAACATTTAAGGCAATAGTGGCAGCCAAAGCAGAAGCTTTAGCAATAGAAGTTGATTTTGTTGTAACAGTAGTGAGATTACTTGTTGCAGCCAACCGCTACAGAAGCGTAATAGGAATAAAAGACTGCGGCAAAAATATTAATATACTTCATTAATGCAGTTTGGAACCCTAGTGAAAGAACAAAATTAAAAGAATTAAAGTAATGACAATTTTTTTAAAGTAAATTAGAAAAAAGTTGTCATTTTAGTTCAAGAGTTTTCAACATTAGGTGAGTTTGGTTTTTTAATTTTTAAAATGTAACCTTGAGTTTTTAAAAATGGGTTTAATAAATTTCTCATCTGCATGGGCGTCCAATGACTCTGGAATGGACTTTAAAAATAGTCAGGATATGCACTTTTATTTTTAAATTAAATCAAATTCAAGTAAATAAAACCCTAAAATTCATTAAACCCACCTAATTTATTTGTTAGACATATTTAAATAATAATATGTTTAAATTAAAGTATGGGCTATGTATGTGGATTAATAATTTATAATTAGATTGATCTAATTAATTAAGGCCCTAGATTTTATGGACTTAATGGGTAGAAGCTCATCCCTAGTTAATTAGGGTTTAATGGGAATAAAGAGACCTTAGGGCTATGGTCCCAATATACCAAAACAATAAGCATCTCATTTAGAAAGAGATCCACTAAGGACATTCGGAGTTTTGGTTGAGGAAGACCATAGTCATCCATCATCATCTTGAAGCTATCAATATAGATATAAAGAATTTATGCTAACAAGTAGTATCAGAGCATGAATTTCATGTTGGATTGTTAGTTTATGCATTTTCCATTGGCATTGTTGATTAAATTTTGGTTTCGGTAAAGAATTTAAAGAATTTTTTTTAAAAAAATGGTCGGCTTACTATAGCAGCGTTGTAAACTCATCGACGGTAGGATGGAAATCTCGGTGGTCATTTTTTTTCTTTGGCAATTGTGTTCTTGCAACCCGTATTCTTGTATGTGATATTTGGCATACCCATCACCGATTATGAATGATGTGCTAGTGGTGGATTAAAGTGAATTTTTTTTTGGTTGATTATTTTGATTGAACGTGATTTCCTGAAGTTTTTTTTTTAAGAAAAAAAAATCTTAGTTCTATTATTGTCAAAATTAAGGATGTTCAGTTCAACATTCTTGACAAAAGTCCACCAATGTGATGAAATCTACTGGAAAAAAAAGTTAAAGATCGATTGAAGGAGTTAGGTCTTTAGTTGCTACAAGTTTTACCCATCAAGGCTTTCGGTTAATGACTGACTAGAGTTGCTGTTGGGTGAAGGTATCGGTCAATTACCGATTAAAGTCTTGCCGGCGGTTCTTGGTTTTAATTATCAGTTTTTTTTTTTAATTTTTCATGGATTATTTTATGAGTTCGATTTTTAATGGAAAAGTTAATGTTGTCGCTGTTTTTTTTTCCTTTTTTTTAACTGGAAAGTTATGTTAATACTTAATTGATGAATATGAGTTTTTTTAAAAAAAAAAGAATTGTGATTGATGATTTTTGGACACTGGTGGTTTCTTTTTTTAAGGTTAAAAAAAAAAAAAACTGATTGAATTAGTGAGATTTATTTTTTAATAGTTTGATAATATTGAATTTGTCACTATTTGGATTAATTGCTGAATTGAACTTCTTGCCCGCGTTTCTAAGTTTTATTGATTAATAACTTGGTGAAATTCTTGAAAAAGGATTCTTAGTTCTTATTTGATAAGTTTGTGAATTAAAATCTAACATTTGATTGTTTTTGTGATATTCACATGTTTATGTTACTTTAGTTGTATTATGTGTATGCAATTATTAGAGTGAATTTTGTAAAAGACTATTTGGTGTTCTTCCTCCTTTATTTTTTTGTACAATAATATTATTAATTATTGTATCTTATATTTTAGATTGAATTGGTAAAAATAATATGTTACCAAAAGTAGCCTCTATTATCTAGATCGTTTTAATTATGAAATATAAGATGTGCATATTCATGAATTTTATGCGGATAATTATCGGTCCAAAGGAAGATAATTAATTGGCAAATTGTGGGTATGCATGTGGTAATGAAGTATGTGGCAATTATAAGGATTGCTCATGTGAAAAGTAGTCGGTCCAAAGAAAGGCTATTTTTTTTTTTTTTTTACAGAGTTAATTGTCAATACTTTGATTACTACGTTGAGAGTACCATTTACAGTTAGTTTTTTTTGTCCAAAGGCTGGACATCAATGTTGTGCTAGGTATCTTGTTAAAGGGGCCCACCATATATGTGAAATTATTTTGTTATGTTTTAATTGTGAGCACTCTTGGGATTTCAAGTTTTATGATCCCACTTCTAGATCATTGTTTGAGACAGGAAATGCTAGATTCCTTGAGGATGTTGAGTTTGGGGGAAGATAACATAAGAAAAGTTGTCTTTGAAGAGGAATTGGTTTCTTTTTCTCATGTGATTATAAATGATGTTCAGGCTCCAATTCCTGACTTCATTATTGAACCAATTATAAGACAACATTGAAGTCCCCGTTGTTGAACCTGAAGTTTAAACTCAACAACCTCAAGAAGTGCCACTAAGAAGATCTACTAAAGAGAGAAGAAGTGCAATTCCAGATGATTATATTATGTTTCTTCAAGAACATTAGGATGATGTGGGTGTAATGGAAGATGATCCAATCAACTTCCAACAAGCTTTACAAAGTTCTAACTCTCAAAAGTGGATAAGTGCTATGGAAGAGGAAATAAAATCCATGAAAGACAATGACATTTGGGAACTTGTCAAACTGCCATCAGAAGTGAAGCCCATAGGTTGCAAATTGATATTTAAAACCAAAAGTGATTCACATGGCAATATCGAAAGATATAAGGCTCGTCTTGTTGCAAAGGGTTTTACTAAAAAAGAAGGCATTATTACAAAGAGACTTTCTCTCTGGTTTCATTGAAAGACTCTTTTAGGGTAATCATGGCACTGGTAGCTCACTTTGATTTAGAGTTACACAAGATGAATGTAAAAACTGCGTTTCTCAATGGGAACATTGATGAGACGATTTATATGGTGCAATCAGAAAACTTTGTGTCTGATAATTCAAAGTCTATGGTGTGCAAATTAAAGAAATCCATCTACGGTCTCAAGCAAGCCTCTCGTCAATGGTATCACAAATTCCATGAAGTGATAACCTCATTTGGTTTTGAGGTGAACATTGTGGAAGATTATGTATATCATAAGTTCAGTGGGAGTAAATCAATCTTTCTGGTGTTATATGTTGATGACATACTCATAGCTAGTAATGATGTAGGTTTATTACATGACACTAAGAGATTTCTCAAAAAAAATTATGAGATGAAGGATCTTGGTGATGCTTCTTTTGTATTAGGAATTGAAATACTGCAAGATCGTTCTCAAGGTATTTTGAGATTGTCACAAAAGAACTACATTGAAAAGATCTTGAGTAGATTTGGCATGAAAGACTGTACGTCAGGAGATACCCCGATCGCTAAAGGTGATAAATTTCATTTAGGTCAATGCCCCAAGACCACACTCGAGACTAAGGAGATGCAGAAGGTTCCCTATCCATTGGCCATTAGAAGTCTAATGTATACGTCCAGATATTGCGTTCATAGTTGGAGTGTTAGGCAGATATTTGAGTAACCTGAGGATGGATCCTTGGAAAGCAGCCAAACGGGTTATGAGGTATTTACAGAGAACAAAAGATTATATGTTCACTTATCGGAGATCAGAAGTTTTGGAGATCATTGGGTATTCTGATTCTAATTATGCTGGATGTCAAGACACTTTGCGATCCACTTCAGGCTATATCTTCATGTTGGCTGGAGAAGCTGTATCCTGGAAAAGTGTTAAACAAACACTTATGGCTTCTTCTACCATGGCTGCGGAGTTTATAGCATGTTATGAGGCATCCAATCATGGAATATGGTTGCGAAATTTTATCACTGGACTGCGGATAGTGGTTGGCATAGAAAGACCACTAAAATTATTTTGTGACAATAAGTCGGCTGTGATGTAGTCCAACAACAACAGAAGCAATACAAAGTCAAAACATGTAGACGTGAAGTTTCTGGTTGTTAAAAAAAGAGTTCAGAATAGTCAAATTTCGATAGAACACATAGGAACAAACTCTATGGTGGCAGATCCATTGACTAAAGGTTTGCCACCTAAAGTTTTTCATGAGCATGTTGCTCACATGGGTGTTAGTCACTTTTCTGATTCCATGGTTTAGTGGGAGTTTGTTATTGAGGATATTCTTTGACCTTATTTTGTTTATTTTCTATATAGAATAAAGTTGATGGTTTATGTTTTATTATCTGAACTTGTTTATCATGCATGTAGTTTAGCATAAAGTTATTTTTTTTTTTAGAATGATCTCATTAAGGAATTTGGACCAGTTGGAAATAGACATGATCCAGATCACTTTGCATGTAGTTTCCATGCTATCCATCCATACTTGATCTATGTCATTGAATGTATTGGAATTGGTGATCAAGGAAGGTTTAGTTACAAGGGTAGTGACGAAAGCCGCCTTGATTCCATGCTAATACGGGAGATGGACCAGATTGAACTAAAGTGAAATTCTATTATTGAAATAACCTGTTCATGCGTGCTTAAGGTTTATGTGATTTAATTATATTAGTTACATAGACATAGCCGAAGTGGGAGATTGTTAGACATATTTAAATAATAATATGTTTAATTAAAGTATGGGCTATGTATGTGGATTAATAATTTATCACATTGGGTTATTTTATTAGATTGGGTCCTATTATGTGATCTAATTAATTAAGGCCCTATATTCCTAATTGAGTATGGACTTAATGGGTAAAAGCCCATTCCTAGTTAATTAGGGTTTAATGGAAACCCTAATTGAACTAGTATATAAAGAGACCTTAGGGCTATGGTCTCCGATATACCAAAACAATAAGTACTCAGTCTTTCTTGAATCCCATCTAGAGAGATCCTATTAAGGGCATTCGGAGTTTTGGTTGAGGAAGACCATAGTCATCCATCATCATCTTGAAGCTATCATCAATTTTGCAATGGAATCCAGTATATTATTCTTGACAATTTGATATGAATGATCCTAGGGTTTATCTATTCAATATAGATATAAAGAATTTATGCTAATGTTATTTTCTCAAATTGCTCTTCTCTTGGCAAAATAGTCTTCTTACAGTTGAGTGGAGAGGCTATGGAATTTGACCTAAAGTCCAATTTCAACTCACAAAGGGACATTCAAGACCCTTCCTCTGTTTCCTTTCTAGAATAGGACAGTCTGTATTTTAAAAAATTGAATAAAGATTGAATGCTCATTTATTTATTTACCTTAAATTTCTTACATATCATTCAAAAAAGGGAAATTTGTACGGATGATCCAACTTTTGGATCCAAAATATCAAATGACCCATTTTTAAAAAATAATGTCAATTGACCCTCTACTTACGTCATCACAATATGAGATTACAAAAATGCCCCTCTAGTCTATACGAGTGCGCTCAAACTCAATGGTTGCCCCACTCCGCTCAAAATTATCGTGCAAGTGTCATTCAACCTCATTTTGCAAAACCATCGTCCATCTACTGCCGTAATCGAAGTTCTCTACTGGGTTAGTGAATTTAATTTTTGTCTTCCATGTTGTGTTACGTCTGTTTATATTGATGTTGTGTTGCATCTGTTTAGGTTGGTTTAGGTTGTCTTCCATGGAGTCTACGACATCAGATATCTAATCGAAGCCATAGGGTTAATCGCCAGTCTTGTCGGAATCAATGGAGGAATTCACACTGGTGGTTTCGAATGGACTGGAAATTGTAAGAAATTTGAAGCAAATGGATAGGTTATGTAAAGGATTAGAAGATGAGAAACTTGGGCTTGAAAGATTAGGGGAATTGCTTGATAAAAAAACGATATGGAATGTGCATAACATTCGATCTAATAGCTTGCTTACAACTTTTGCAACACTTTGATATGGATTTAGAAGTTTGTGATGGTTTTTGTATGGTTTACATAAGCTTGAATCTATGAAGATGAAGACGAAGGTTTATCAGCAAAAGATCATCATAAATTTGTATGGTTTTTCAGTAGCTATGTTGAAGTTTAGTCAGATTTTCGGTTGCATTTAATAGCCTGTTAGTGTTGAAGAACTTATTAAACTCATTCTTAAAATTCATGGACTAAAAATGGGTTCATTTTAAAAATTTGAAGACCAAACTAACCTAATGTTGAAAACTCAGTAACCAAAAAGGTAATTTTTTTAAAAAACTAATAAAGTTGAAAAGTAAAAAGAGAACAGATGTATAATGAAACGTATAAAATAAAGCTCGAATTTTTTTTAATAAAAAAAAAACTAAACACAAAAAGAAAATACAATAAAAAAACTAAGATAAAACCAACTAAACACAGGTTTAAGGTATGAGCATATATAAATGTACACATACAAATAAAACAAGTTAAAATTTAAAAGAAGATTTAGATTATGGGTGTATACGGGTTGGGTTTGGTTTTGGAGTTTTATGGACCAAATCTAAAATTCAACCAAACCGACCCCAATTTAAAGGATAGATGAGATCAAGTGCATTCAAATTTGAACAATCCGACAATACTATTGTTCTTTCCAGTTGTTCGAGAGAGCTAAACCTCTCCACTATAGGGTTGGCAACGGGGCCGGGACGAGGCGTACCCGTCTCCGTAGGGAATTTACCCCACCATTTGAAGGCAGGGACGGGGGCGGGGATTCCCCATCGGGGAAACGGATCCCCATGGAGACCCATTATGTGTTTCCCCTATTAGTCCCCGTGGGGATTCCCCTGTTAGTCCCATGGGGATTTTCATTTAATTTTTTGCCAGGATTTTCCATTTAAATTGTTGTATTTTTTCGTTTGAAGTTTCATATATATAATAACATTTTTTTAAAAAAAAAAATTGAGTCACTTTATTTAAAATTGTCCTAGTCTATATAAAATAAACAAAATTTAATAGACGTAAATCCATAAAATAAACACAATTCGCAACCTCATAAATCCATCAAATAAGTTTACAACTTATACTAAATAAAGTTGGACTAAAAGTTTGAAGTAAAATTAGGTCAAATGTCTTATACAACAACCACAATCATAAACTTGTTTGTCCTTCTCTCTTCACCAATGATTTTATGTTTAACGTTTTATTCTTTCTCGACTTTGTCTTGTCCTTAGTTGTGAGTATTATTCCTATATTTAAAATATATTTAACAAATAATGTCAGGAAAAAATAAGTAGACAACAAAATCACTTAACAAATTTTCATAAAAAAATTAATGTTAATCCTTGAGCATACCTCAGTCACCATTACATCTTCATCAAAGTTGTTTGCATCTTCTAAAACAGTTACTAAATGTTTAACCATTTATTTTCCAGTGCTAGTACCTTATGATTTTATATTTTTATAATACAAAATAATATTTGTTAATATATTAAATGTTAAAAGATAGATTAAACAATATAAACAAACTCAGTTAAAACTTCAGTTGCAATTCAATTTTGAGTGCACATCAAAGCCTCTATGAGATGACTAATATGTCTCTAACAATTTCTTATAAAATGGGATACTTAACCCCATTCAATTTCCACAACTTAGAATGTCAAAATCAGATGATTGGGGTAAAATAGATTCATCTAAATATGCATCAAATTGTTGCTTTTGATTCATCTTATTGAAATTTGATACAAACAAGTCATAATCATTAAAATCATCAAATTTTATATTATTTGATGCTCCATCTAAATTTTTAAAGCGAGCATCATCACCTTCACTTTCATGCTTCAATTGATATTCTTTCTCCAAATTTGAACAAATTTTTTTAATCCTTTCCACATTAAGAAAAAAAAAATTTTCTCCATAAATTCTAGGGAAGTAAGACTAAATCAACTTCAATTTGTAACATGGATCTAAAGCTGCAGCAATGACCATTACATCATGAATTTTCTTCCAATACTTGTCAAACTTTGAAATCATATTTGAAGCCATATCTCTTACCTCTTGAAAGCTAGAATTTGTCCATTCAGAAATAGCCAATATCAGTTTACAAATTTTGGGGAAAAAAGATTAGCCATTGGATATTTGGATCCTGAAAATATTTATGAAATATTTTCAAAATATTTATGAAATATTTTCAAAATATTTATGAAATATTTTCAGTTTCTCACATATCTCTTTTGTTGATACCCAATCTTGATCCAAAGGCAAACACTTCTTTGGTTCGCGTTGTTTTAATCCATAAAAAATAATCTTGTACTTCTATGCAGTGGCTAACGTAAAATATATAGAATTTCACCAAGTATAACAATCAAGACTCAACATTCTACCATCATAAACATTCAACTGACGAGTAATTTTCTCAATTTTCTCATTTTTTTGTGTGTATGTAACCAAGAACCCACACTACTATGAATCCTTTCAATCCCATCTCCTATCACTGTCAACCCATCTTTCACAATTAAATTCAAAATATGAGCACAACACCGCATATGAAATAAATTTCCATCCAAGATAAGTTTCCAGACACATTATCAATAAGCATATTGACCATGGAATCACTTGTACTACAATTATCTTCAATTATCGATGACAATTTTCGATCAATATTCAAGTCTAACAAACATTCCATTACTTCTTCGTGAAGCATCTCATAAGTGAGTGGAGAAGGGACATATATAAACCTAACATAACACGTATATGAATAACAATCATCAATCTATGGAAAAAAAAATAGAAATGAAATATTCTAGAATGTTAAATAGATGTACCTTATTATTTTGTATCACAAAACCCAACTATCAACAACAAAATGTACTAGCCATATAACCTTTTGTCAGATGGCTAGAAGTCCACATGTCCGTTGTAAAGGCAATTTTCCATTGATCTCATCCAATCTCATGGCTTTTTACTTATCAGTCTCATAAATTTTCAAGATTTCCTTTTTTATTGTGTTTCTTGACACCATAATGGTTGGATGACATTACAAAATTTTCTAAAACCTTCATGCTCAACTATTGAGAGAGGATATTCATGTTTGATTATCATCCTAGCTAATGCTCTTTTTGCAGCTTTCTGATCAAAAGTATATGAACCTAATGTGTTGTTCTTCTCTCTGTTAGGATTCAATAGGGATTGTCATATGTCCTCATGTCCTTTATAGAGGCATATCTTGATATGATTATACAAATGTTTGGTTCCATTTTTACTCTCATCCCCTAATTCTCGTTTACAGTAATTACACGCCGCCTTGTCTACTCCATTTATTTTTTGCTTCTTAAAATGGTTCCAAACAATTGATGTCAATCTCCTCTTTCAAGATCTCTTCTCAGTATCCTCACAAAGAATAACACAATCATCAACATACAAATTATCGTCATTTCAAGAGCATGGAGTTGAACTTAGAGTTGAAATTAGGGTTGGACTTGGAATTGGAGTTATATTTGGACTTGAGAATATTTATTTTTAGGAGATGATGAAGACATTGTTTTCTGGAACCTAGCAAATTGTACATAATAAATTGCACTATGAATGAGCTATATTTGTTTAAAGTCTCTCTTCTATGCACAATCAAATTAACACATTATATTGTTTTTAATTAGTAGAATAGATTATGAAATTGTCCTTTCAAAAAAATTTATTTTTTGATAAAATTTTGTTGTTTTCCCCTTTTACAACAAACCAAACTATAATATTATTAGGTTATATAGTATAACAATAAAGAAATAAATACCCACAATTTAAAAATAATATATATATATAACTACAATCATGAATCGTAAAAATATTATATATACATAACAACATCATGGAATCTATGAAGCCCATAAACAAACCAGAAACATTTTAGTTTAGATTTATTTACATATTCAAGACAAGTTTATGTTAAACTGATTTCTAATAAGGTTATTATTGAAATGCAAGACCCTCAGAATGACAAACAACAAACGGTCAAAGGCACGACAGTTACAAAAAACAAAAAACCTGCAAAACAGAAACTCGTTATAGGCTGAGTACGCAGAGCTCGCTCTCTTTAAACATGTTTCGCGCTTTTATCCAAGTGTGCAAGCAGGTCTGAATATTGCTCACGTCGTCTCCCAGGAAAAAATACCAAAGAAACCACGATTGAAATAGCACCATTACCGACCAGGAACACACCACTCTTTCTTAACCCATTGCTCGGAAGACGAAAATGGTAGAGTAGGAGAGGAAAGGAGAAACATTCAGAATGGAGGGAATGAAAAAATTGTGTGAATGAAACTACTGAAGCCGACACCTTTTATTGGCCTTCAGTGTGGAACGTTAAGAGTGAAAGAGCGGAGAGCCTCAAAACATACAAGGCTCGCGCGGAGACTCGCTGCAAGGGAGGACTTTTTTTTCATTTTAAAATAATAAATAAAATAATAAATAATATTTTTATTAAAAAATAATCACACACAAAGTCGCGCCTCTGCCACACCCGACCGGATGGCGACACGTGTGGGACGTCTACCAAACCCCACATTGGTCTATCTCCTCACTCCCTCTAAAACATGGATACCCTTGGGCCCAAACCCAAAGCTCAAGATTGGAGTTCATAAGGAGGCTTCCAAATCAAAATTTCCAATGTGGATTTCCAACCAAAGTTGTTCCCTCTTTTTTTGAAAATTAAATTTTCACCCAACAATCCCGCATTTTGAAAAATTTAATCAAAAAGAGAAAAGAATTTTTTTCATCCAGCCAATTCAGTCCATACAATACGTGCATAAGCAAAGATGATTTTACACTTGAACCTTTTCGTAGTGATGAGATTATTCAGAACTTATACTAGAAGTAGACCCTGTTTTGAACTTTACTCTAACAGCATCTCACACAAAGTGTCATTAGGGTTTGTAGTATGAAAGCCTTGTGCTTTAAGGCCTAGCACGTTTATCCTGATATAGTTAGAATGCTCTAAAGAGTTTGCCTAAAAAAACACCAAAGCTCAGGATATCATGCTCAGACTATAAGTCATAGAAATTGAAACTATGTGTTTGGTTTAGCATGATTCACTATATACTACTCGTGATCAGTATTACACGTTGAACCTGTTTCTTAGGAGCATTCCCTCAGTTGCATACCCTTTCCCTACAAATACATTATTTTTTGTAAGGGTATATAGGTATGCCTCCACTATAGTCGAGTCAACCGGTTATTTGTTGGGGAGATACCCGAGATCAAATTCTTTCTTATCTCCGGTAAGATGTGTCAACGTCCTTCAACGGAGGGTTTTTCTAGAGTAATTTCAGCTCCTCCCCTCATCGCGGTTCTAGCAACTTTCGTTCGGAGTGGTGATCCACCAAACAGAATTATTCTTATCCTTAATTTTTTGGTTATAAGTTTAAATAGACTAAGGTCGTGACAAACATGGCGCGTAGCGCCATTGTCTATCCACCACCTTCACAACCACTGATCACATTTACTTTTGTGATCAATGCGACTAACGGTTTTCGTGTCAGGTTCGCCTGACTAATAGAACAATGCCCGTTTCCTTATAATTCCTAGCCAATGTGCCCAGTTATTTATTACAATTAAAGCAAAAGGAGCTGTACCATTTCTCTCTTAAAAGGCGCTCTATATTTTTTTGTTGGTTCTAGTTTGTTGGAGCCACGGTTCTGACCTTTCCTTTTTGTCCCTTAGATTTTTTGTCAGGTTTTACCACAGGCAGAGGTGGTTTTCCCAAGTACTGCGTTCACTCCTCCCACTGGTCCTTACTTTCGAGCTTCCGTCCTCCGATCCTTAGCCGGGTGATAAGACTTTCCAAAAGAGAGAACTCCTTGGTCTTATGCCTCAAAGTGTTCTTAAAATCCTTCCACAAATGGACAGTTAATCAATAATAATAGCAACTTAGAATTGTTCGTCTAGAAGGCATATCTTCGGTAATTATCTCGTGTGGCTATCTTCTAGAGTTCATGGGATTGGAGCCTCCATGGATTTGTTCATCTGTCATTTGGAACTTGAGATAAATGGCTAATAACATTATTTCTGAGGGTGTACATATCCGGGTTGGGTCGGGTTGGAGATTTTTTTTGGACCAACCCAAAAATTCGGGTTGGCTAATAATGAACCATATAGTTCTTTTTTGGAGGGTTAACCCAACCCAACCCAACCCAAAATTTTCCGGTGGGCCGGATTGGTCACTGGTTCTTTTTTTTTTTTTTTTTTTTTTTTTTTTGACTTGTTTTTTAATGTATTAAGTTATTAACTTATATTATATATATATTATCGGTCGGGTCAGGTCGACCCGACCTTGAAATGGGTAACTCGAGACCCAACCCGAATTTAATATTTTTTAACATTTTTAACCCAACCCAACCCAAATAAAATCTAAACTAACCAAACCCTTTGGTTTGGGTTGAGTAGTCCGGGTTGTGTCGGGTTACTGAGTTTTTTGAACACCCCTACATATTTCTTCGACCCGGCCTCCTCGGTGTCGTACCTCTTTTGCAGGGCATCCCAAACCTCCTCTGTTGTCTTCAAAGTACTATAGTAGTCATACAAATCATCAATCAAACCATTTAAAATAAAGTTTTTATAAAGAAAATCTTCCTCCTCCCAATCAACAACTTCTCTTTTAATTGTTGTTCAGTTGGTTCTTTTTAAAGGGATAATCAACTGATCTCTGGTATAAGTTTTGGCAACTTTCTTCTACGTGAGAAAGAACAACATCTTTCGTTTCCACCGTTTAAAGTTTGCTCCTTCGAACTGAGAGACAGTTGGGGTCAGATATCATAACATCATTGTTGCTAGTGAGGGCCATTAGTGATGTGTGGTAGACGTCTTAAAATTATTGTGAACGACAAGACCCTCAGAACCGATGACCACAAACGGTCAAGCAAAAAGAAAAAACCTGCAAAACATAAACTCGTTATAGGCTGAGTCACGGAGCTCGCTCTCTTTATGACGCTTCGCGGCTCTGTCCAAGTGTGCAAGCAAGTCTGAAATATTGCCACGTCGTCCCAGGATAAAACAGCTAAAGAAACCCGATCGAAAATACACCGTTATCGACCGAAACATACACCCTTTCTAACCCATTGCTCGGAAGACGAAAGTGGAAAAGTAGGAGAGGAAAGGAGAACATTTGAATGAGAGTGAATGAAAAATTGTGTGAATGAATTGTTGAATGCCACGCCTTTTATAGGCCTTCAGTGTGGAATGGTAGAGAGCGAACGAGGCGGAGAGCCTCAGAACGTGCAAGGCTCGCACGGACGACTCGCTGCAAGGAAGGACTTTTTTTTTCGGTTTTAAAATAATAAAAAAATAATATTTCTATTAAAAATAATCACACACGCCACGCCTGACCGGACAGCGGCACGCATGTGGGACGTCCACTGAACCCACGTTGGTCTATCTCCCCACTCCCTCTAAAACATGGATACCCTTGGGCACCCAAACCCAAAGCTCAAGATTGAAGTACATAAGGAGGGCTTCCAAATCAAAATTTTCCAATGTGGGATTCTCCAACCAAAGGTTGGTTTCCCTCTTGTTTTTGAAAATTAAATTTTCACCTAACATGAATAATCATGGAAGGTAGGAGAAATTAACTCAAAATACAATCTTTATCAAACTATTAAAATACCAAAAGAATAATAGTTTAAAGATGAAAAGAAGAACGAACCTTGACGACAGCGACAGTGACAACAACACAGTGGGAGTGAGGTCATGACTGAGATGTTTAGGCGTGAAGTGAAACACTGAAAGCGTGAACGGAGACGTTTGTGTGTGAGGTCGGCTTGAGCTGAGGTGAGATACTGACGACTGAAGGAACACAAGACACTGATGATTGAAGGAACACAAGACAATGATGACGAAAGGAAGGCAGAGGTAGCAACATCATAAATTAGGGTTTTTAAATTTGGGCTTGGGCTTGGACTTTTGGGTTAGTTGGGCTTGAAATTGAAATTTCTTAAAAAATATTTTATATATATATATATATATACATATATACACATAAGGGGTCGGTATTAACCGAGGTAGAGATCGGGGCGAGGATACCGTCCCCTCCCCGCCCCGTCCCCGAACGAAAATCCCATTAAGGACCCCTGTTTGACCCCATCCTTTGTCAAATTGGGGATTCCTAACCCTGCAGGTTTTTTTGCCTACCCTACTTCACTATTAGATAAGACTTGTATACAAAATGTCAAAGAATATCATAATAGTATCCTAACAAGGTATACAGGTAGCCCATTCTCAAAACGGTAAAAACTTTCCCACAAGCTTGGGCCCTTACAATGTGCTTGTTATGTTTAGGGTGTGAATTCCTAAATTATCCTTCAATATATTTTCAATTGAGGGCCTCACAATTTCAAGCTAAGAAAATTGGGGAAAAAAGGATTGTTTTTTTTTTCCTCACATCTTCTCTCTACCTCTCCTTCTTTGCCTTTTCCTTCTTCTCCTTATTCTTTTTGTCCTCTGCTAGTTCTTTTGAAGTCTCCCAGTACTGTTTACGCAAATTATGCATATCCCACCCCACTGTACGTTTCACTAACTCTACTTGGGTGGGGTACCTATTATTCGTTGGTAGTTCGATGCACCCTTACTTAAAGGATGTTGCTCAATTACGAAGAAAATTCTTTCTTCATCGTGAGAGTTCCCTTTCGTTAAGTGCATCGAGTCAGGAGTGGACATCATCATCTGCAGACAAATCCAGATCTATTTCATCATTAGCTTAGCTAAAGTGGAATAGTATGATGGGCTTTCTGAAAAATGAAACGAAACCCGCTTGATTGATATGAAAAACATGGGCTAAAAAAGACAAGTAATTCCTCATATTTTAAGGAGAGAGCAAACCTCTTCCTTTCTTCCCATAAATTCTATTTTCTTTTCTTTATAATATGCTACTACAATGTACTAATTTTCTGATAAATCTCTAACGAGAGAAAAAAAGTCTTCAACAAATTGTCCTCCATCCTAATCCAAATTAAAATAAATAGTTAATAAATAATCAAAATAAACAGAATGAATGAAATAAAGAACAAACAATGGTAGGATTTAGATATTGTAGATTAATCAACTAGGAAGTAAAGATACAAACAAAAGTTATATTTATAATATTTTTAGACTCTATAGTAGGAATTTTTAAATGACTATCTTGAAAATTATTTTGCTTAAGAAAATGATTCAAAAAATTTCTAGAATAAAAAGATGATTAAAAAACTTCATAAATATTTAGAACTGAATTAACACAACATAATAATCAAATTCATAATAAATTAAGCAAGTTACAAAACAATTAAAAAAACTAAAAAATGTTGAAGTAAAAAGAAAGAAGAGATTACAAACGCTCCTCTTACTCTAAGCTCCCAAAATCCAATCAACGAAATAAAATTCTCTATATTTTTGCACTTAATACTTTGTAGATACATACATCATCGCATCTAATATCAATTCGAACAAAATCGTAATGTCTACCATCGCAGTTAATGATGACGAGAGTTACATCGATAAGCTTTTACTTGGTTTTCTGATTGCGATTCGATGTGTTGATATGACGTTGAGAGTTAAGTTCTGGGTTGAAGGTCTTTCTACATAAGGGACAATTATTCAAATTGTGGAGAGTACTATAGTCATTTTCGCAAACCATTTGAATTAGATTTAATTAGGCAACAAAACTTTAAAAATAAATTTGAAAACAAAAATGATAATTGAGAATATTCAAGAAAAGCACACTAGCAAAGATAATTTAAAATTGAATCAAGATAACATATCAATCACTTCATAATAAATTGAGCAAGTACCATAAATAAATAAGTTATAAAAGAGTTTAAGAAAACATAAAAAATGATGTAAAAAAGAAAGAAGAGATTACAAAAATCTACTTTTACTTTAAAATAAAATTTTATCTACTTCATCCACTTGACACTGTTGTAGAGACCGTCATCATTGCGTCTAATATTAGTTAGAATTAAGCTGCAAAATTTATCATCGTAATCAATGACATTGCATCACAATGATACCTTTCGCCTGCCTTAGTTGCAAAACAACAAGATTGGCAACGCCAGAAACCATGTTTGTGGCACTAAAAAATTTAAATAATTTTTTTAAAGTATTTTTGATAATTTTTTTTTAATTATATCTTGCATTCTTTTTTCAAAATCATTTTAAATGCAAGCAAACCTCAACCGTAGTACACATTTTTTTTTTTTACGAGGTCACCTCTTCATCAATAGAAAGGAATGCTAGAAAAAATAGGTAGTCATTGTGAACTCATTCCATTTTTAGAGGATTCGTTCTCTGTTTCTACGGCTGAGAAGCCTCAAGCTCCGCCCCTTACTCAATCTCTATTAAAAAAACCCTTTTTCCTTTTTCTAACAAGAAGGTCAGCTTAAGAACCGGCGGAATTGCTCAATCCTATATTTCCAGAAAGTTAGTCTGGAGCCTGTTAGAGCTGCTAATCGGTTGGTTAGGCCGGTAAAAACAATGGAAATGAGAGGGGAAGGAAGAATGGAAAGAGGGTGGGGAAAGTCCGGAAAGCCCTCGATTGATGGGACATTTTGGTCCCCTTTTCCTCTCACCTCAGAAAAGGTGTCACACTAGGAGCTAGTGCTTGCTATCTAAGAATTACTCCATGGATCTCATCAGAAATGCTTAATGCTTTTTTGGGGCTTCTTTGGCGACCGTGAAGTCACCGGATGAATTCCCGAGTAGATAAATCAGATCCGGACGCAGCTATGGCTCCACGGTGTTCATTCTATGAAGTTGGATATTCAAATTTCTATTGTAACATCCCGATTTTTTTAGAAAAATTTAAGTTAATTATCTCAAATTGCTGGATTTTAGTTTCCTAATCTTTGGAATTTGGAAACAAATTGTTACAGTTGAAGAAGTTTTATTGGTTAATGTGGATTCTTTGAGTATGAGTTTTAAATTAATTAGAGGGGATAATTGAATTATTTGTATAAGAAATTTTGAGTTTTTGTGAAATTTGAAAGGGAAAAGAGGAAATTGTGGTTTTAAGATTTTACCCTCTTTTTAGAACTTGGATCCAAAATTTAAGTAAAGAATTAGGAAAAAATAATTGGTTTATTTGAAAGTAATTAAATCAAGTACTTAAAAAGATTTGTAAATTTGAATTCAAGTTAATTTGGAAAGATAAAATTAATTTTGGGATTTAGAATTTTTTGAAAGAAGTGATTTAAAGTTGGTGAATTTATTTTTAGGTTTATTTAATTAATTGGAGAAGAGGTGAAAGATTCGAGTTTGATATGACATATTTATTAAGGAAAGGATATATATTATATATATAAGGGTTTTGGAATTTAAGAAAAGGAAAGGAAATAATATATTATATATATATATATATATATTATTCATGTATTGGTGTGGTAGAGAATTAAAAAGAAAAGAAATATGGAATTTTCAAACCGCCACTTTTTCACTTTCTCTTTGGTTTAGACGAATTTCGGCTGACGCACTGCCGATGCCCACATCCTTTCCTCCGTCAAGTTGCAACCGTGCCGCTCCGACTTTCATGTCGCCGGATCTGCTCGCTGTTGGTCCTCCTCTCTTTCAGTCATTGTCCTCTGTTGAATACCATCATGTGATTCGTAGTTTTGGGATAAGATCTAAATGATTTTCACGGTTTTGTTGAGGATCTTGAATACCCAATAAATAACGTGTTTAATTATCATTTCAATCGTGATTTTGGAGGTTGAATTTGAAAGTTTGAAGAGTTTAAAAGGTCATTAGCATGTTGTCAAGCAGAGTTAAGGTGATTTCGACAAGAATTTTGGTAAGATTTGGGGCTTTGTGACTTGTTCAGTTCAAATGTAATTTATACGAATTAAGTTATTAAGTTTTGTTGTTGATTTTGGCGTGATTAAACGCTTAGGTGTAAACCTAAAGGTTCAATTTTATTTTGGTTTATGTACTAGGATTTAATTCAAAGATTGTGGAGATTATAAAGGGTTAGCTGCTCAAATATTTGTCTCGATTAAGGATTCAAGAATTTCATAAAGATTCAATTGCTTTTTGGTTCAACCTAATATCAAAGTAAGTAATCTTACTACTAGAACTGCTCATTGGCCAGACACTCGATATATGCCAGCATGATAGATGAATATTATGACAGAACGATAACATAATAGATGGATAGTATAATATGACCGATATATGTTCTTGTATGAGAATCTGAAGGATTTATTTGTGCACGTAGAGACTTGCATGCTAGTACGATGTGATACTTGATTCACTGAGGGTGTATTTGATATGAGGATATAGAGGCATATATGCATGCTATATAGCCATGATGTTGAGGTGTATATGTATGTTATAAAACCATATTGTAATAATGTGATGTTAAGATTGTGATAGTGTCTTTACTGATTAGTTAGATGCCCATTAGGTATTGTGTTTTCTTCGAGATTAACTAGATTGTGTTTCCTTCGGGATTCACTAGATTTTATTTCCTTCCGAATTCACCAGATATTGTGTTTCCTTCCGAATTCACCAGATATTGTGTTTCCTTCCGGATTCACAGATTGTGTTTCCTTCGGGATTCACCAGATTGTGTTTCCTTCGAGATTCACTAGATATTGTGTTTCTTTCGGGATTCACCAGATTGTGTTTTCTTTGGGATTCGCCAGATATTATGTTTCCTTCGAGATTCGCCAAATATTGTGTTTCCTTCGGGATTCACCAGATTGTATTTCCTTCGGGATTCACAAGATATTGTGTTTCCTTCGGGATTCACCAGATTGTGTTTCCTTCGGGATTCACCAAATATTGTGTTTCCTTCGGAATTCACCAGATTGTGTTTCCTTCGGGATTCACCAAATATTGNGTGTTTCCTTCGGGATTCACCAAATATTGTGTTTCCTTCGGAATTCACCAGATTGTGTTTCCTTCGGGATTCACCAAATATTGTGTTTCCTTCGGGATTCACCAAATATTGTGTTTCCTTCCGGATTCACCAAATATTGTGTTTCCTTCCGGATTCACCCGAGGTAATGGGCATACTTAACTGCAGTAGGATAGAAACCAGTTTGGCAGAGGTAGGCATTTAGAGGACATAGATGTCTAGCCCAACCCCAGTAGTGGGGTTATTTACTGAGTATTTTATACTCACCCTTTCTCATGTTTATGTTTCAAGTAAGGGCAAGGATGCATTGGCGAATGACAAGAGGAATCCTTGAACGAGTCATACTGGGGACCAGTTTTATGCTTCCGCTTATGATATTTAGATTTCTTTCCATGTTTTTCAACTTTTAATTTGATGTTTGAAACAAACTATTAAGATTTGTTTTCAGACCTATTTATTATCATGTGTGATTTATGGGTACTCTATCGTTTGTTTTTAATATCTAAATTTAATGAAGGTCTTTTGAGTTCAACTTATTTATTTAGCATTTATTTCACTATAAAAAGATGTTTTAAATTCCATGTATGCATGTGTTTAATAACGGCCTAACTTGAGTCCTAGAAGGTCGGGTCGTTACACCTATATTCACCGTTATTGAATAAAAAAAGAAGTAATTCTATCCATTATAAACATGGTTTTATTTTCTTTACCATGTATTCAGATGATCTTTTGTTAATTATTTTATATTTTTTTGATAATTCATCTGTGGAGTGTTTTTTAAAAAATAAGTTCTTAAATAAATCTCAATTTTTTTGAACCACTATTTATTTATTAAGCTATTTTTAAAAATAACTTTCATCATCTAAAATCACTCGATAAGCAATATTAAATAAACATACTTACTAATAACTAACATGAGCATAGTTTTCCTGACCTAATGTATGTAACTTGATTGAGAGGCTAAAGGTTTGAACCTCCCCACTTAGTTAATTGAACTAAAAAAAATCTACACATACTTTGGGCCATTTGATCTTGTTTCCCATTTTCAATTTTTTGTTTACTGATTTTTAAGAATTAGAAACATGAATATGTCTATTAACTATTCTCATTCATTGTTTTTTGAAAAAAAATAAACAAAAACAAAAACTTATTTGATAACTATTTCTTGTCTCTCGCCTCTGTTATCTTCTCTCTTCTTTTTTCTATTGTTTTATAGTTTAAATATTATTTAGTTATATTATATTAAAAGAATAAAATGCATTAAAATATTTAAAATATAAATATCAAAAGTTTATGATATCTAATACAAATAAGTTTCAATGTAAAATTAATAACAATAATACAAACATTTTTATCCTTCAATGTTGTCAAAATTTGTTCAAAAGTATTATATGTCACCCAATTCATTTGACTTAAATGATGACAATTCAAATTCAACTCAATTATATTATTTTTTAAATATTAAAGTGAGACAAAATGTGCATTAAATGAAATTATATATTGCAAAATTAAAATACAAATTTGGAAATTAAAATAATATAAAAATCTATATATTGAAAATATTATATTAAAATTTATAAACGTATATATTGGATGATCCAGAATTCAAAATTTGAAATAATATATAAATAAAAAAGATTTAAGAAAAAAAAAAAAAAAGAAGTTATTTTTGCCTGGAATCGAAATCCACGACCAACACTCACAACCTTAAATCAGGTGCATCAATTGAAAAACAAAATTGGTTGACAAACTTTTCAAATTAAATAGGAGAAGAAACCACCCTTTGTGGTTTCTAAAATTCAGTTCTAATTTAGAAAAGTTTCTTAAATTTTAAAAACGAAAAATATGATTGATTATCAAACGAATTTGTTTCTTGGTTTCATGGTTCTTCTTGTTCTTAGTACTCTCTTGCTAGAAATATAATGTCATGTATATTTAATCTAATTATCTAATCACAATTTATTTCGAGGCAATCTCTTCATACTTTTTTATTTTAAAAAATATTTTTGATTTTTTATTCATATGATACATAGAGAGATGTACTCAAATATCGCTCTAATTAATCTTTACAACAAACTATGCCAACAATTCATATTTAAAAGATTAAAATGAACTTAAACATAAATATAAAAAAAGAGAATAAAAATACTTTTTTTCCTTAAGTTTTGAATCAAATTTCTATTTGATCCCAATTTTCAAAATGTTACAAGTTTTGTCCTTAAATTTGTTGGGTTCAATCTAGTCCTCATATTTCAAAAATATTAAACATCAAATTTTTAGTAAATACTCATTTTTTTTTTTTTTTTTTGTCTTTTATCTTGATGTATGTTAATATATTTAAAATCATTAAATGAATTATAGTCAGTTAAGTTTCACTATTTTTCATCCCTTTTAATTAAATCTAAAATTCCACTTCATAATTATTTTAAATTAATTAATAACCAATTATTGAGAGTGAGTATTTAATAAAAAATCAAGGTTAAAAAGGTAAAATTTTGAAAATTAAGACAAAATAGAAACAAAATTCAAATCTCAAAGGTAATATTGTAATATTCTAAATTTTAAGAACTAAACTGAAACTAAAATCAAAATTTAAAAACGGAGTAACTGAAATTAGATTCATAAGGACTAAAAATGTATTTTTTTTCCTGTAAAAAAAAAGGAGAGATTAACATCTAATAAATGACAATCTATTGATTCTATCAAAATTAAACACCAATAATATTATTAGCTAAAAGGAAAATCAAGCCCAAAAAAAAAAAATAGAAATTAACATTTAAATTCTAACCAAAAAAATGCTGAGCTCAGCACCATTATTGGTATCAGGATTCATCATATAGAAAGTCTCGGAATCCTTCGATCCAGTCACTCGCTCAAAATCCACTCTCATGTACGTCAATTGATCGCCGTCCGCCGTCTCCTCCGCCTCCTCCGCCGGAATCACTCCGGCGCCCATCGACACTGCATTCAAAGTCTGCATAATTTTGAGATCCTCATTCGACGGATCTCTCCGAACGGCATATCCCGATTTTCTTCCATTACAGAACAATGTCCAAATCGGCTCCTCTAGAATCTTCCTCTTCTCCGATGGCCGCTTCTCACACTCCAAGGCGAGCCTAACGAGCCCTAGCCCCATGTCTTGGAGCAATTTCCCCGTCGGAATCGCCAATTCCAAAATTAACATCGGGAGACATCTAGGGCTTTCTTGGAACGCCAAATTCACTCGCGATTTCCGGTATCCGAAGATCGTTCCGGTGATTCGAGCGCCGCCGTGGACCTGGCCGTCGTGCAGACGACTGCCGTTCAGTGGAATTCGGCAAGCTGGTGAGAGGATCGGAAGTGTACGGAAGACGGCGCGGATTTGGCGGAGTAGTTTTGTAGG
>NC_052355.1:36166720-36255625 GCF_009727055.1 Benincasa hispida | reverse complement strand
ACGAAGCTTCCTGGGGCATGCTGGATTCTGCAGACGATTCATTAAAGACTTATCTAAGATAACAAGACCATTGAGTGCATTACTAGAGGCAGACAGAAAGTTTGAATTTGACAACAATTGTCTCAATGCATTTCGAATTCTAAAGGATGCGCTGATTACTACACCCGTCTTAATTGCGCCGGATTGGACACTATCATTCGAAATCATGTGCGACGCAAACGGGTATGCGATGGGAGCTGGATTAGCGCAAAAGAAGAAAACAATTTTGCACCCCATCGCATATGCGAGTAAAATTCTGAACCCTGCTCAACTTAATTACACCACCACTGAAAAAGAGCTCCTGGCTGTGATTTTTGCATTGGAAAAATTCCGGGCATACTTGTTGGGAACCAAGATACTCATTCATACTGATCACTCGGAAATCAAATATTTGATGACAAAGAAGGTCACAAAGCTGAGATTGATCAGATGGGTTCTCCTCCTTCAAGAATTTGATATCAAGATAATTGATCGAAAAGGGACAGATAATCAAGTTGCGGATCACTTGTCCAAACTGAAGAATCCTGAAGTTGATTGCAATGAATCTGAAGTGAGTGTCGTGTTCTCGGATGAGCAGCTGTTTTGCATAGAAGAACTATCATGGTATGCAGACATCATTAATTATTTGGTCTGTGAACAATTTTCTGAAAATTACACCTACCATCAACAGAAGAAGCTCAAGAATGAATGTAAACATTACTATTGGGATAAGCCAAATTTGTATAAAAGAGGTGCAGACCAAATCATTCGATTATGCGTACCAGATGCTGCTCAACAACGCATATTGTCACAGTGCCGCGATTCACCTTATGGAGGGCATTTTGAAGGACAACGCACTGCAACCAAAGTTTTGCAAAGTGGATTCTTTTGGCCTTCATTATTCAAGAATGCTGCTGACTATGCAATGAAATGTGATCGGTGTCAATGCACTGGCAACATTTCATTGAAGAACGCAATGCTGATGAATACTATCTTGAAGCTAGAATTATTCGACGTATGGGAGATTGATTTCATGGGACCATTCCCTCCTTTAAACGGTAAGCACTATATTCTATTAGTTGTTGACTATGTCTCCAAGTGGGTAGAGGTAATTGCATGTGCTGCAAGTGATGCGACAGTAGTCTCCCAGTTCCTGAAGAAAAAATTTTCACGCGTTTTTGCACTCCTCATTCCATCATAAGTGATGAAGGATCACACTTTGTCAACCACAATATAAAGGAGCTGCTGCGCAAGTACAATATCCTCCACAAAGTGGCCACCACATACCATCCATAAACAAATGGCCAAGCTAAAGTGTCCAATCGGGAAATTAAATTGATACTTGAGAAGGTAGTCAAACCTTCGCAAAAAGATTTGGCAATGAAGCTTGATGAGGCGTTATGGGCATATCGGACCGCATTTAAAACACCAATAGGTATGTCCCCCTATGCGTTGGTATTTAGCAAGGTGTGTCATTTGCCTTTGGAGCTGGAGTACAAGGCATTGTGGGTGGTCAAGAAACTAAATTTTGATTTGGAGAAGGCAGGGGAAGCGAGAAAATTGCAACTGGTCGAGCTAGAAGAATGGAGGAACAACACATATGAAAATGCGAAGATTTATAAAGAGCGCACCAAGCATTGGCATGATCAACGCATATGCGGTAAGAACCTCCAAGTCGGGCAAAAAGTCTTATTTTTCAATTCAAGATTGCGGCTCTTCTCGGGAAAATTAAAATCACGCTGGTCTAGTCTCTTCATCATCAAGGAAATATTTCCACATGGTGCGGTGGAACTGATCACTGAGGATGGTAGCCGAACATTTAAAGTTAATGGACAATGGATAAAAGCTTATTACGGAGGAGATTTCCAGCCAGACAAGGTCTTCGCAAAGTTGGAAAACCCGGACTGCCCCCTACTCAGCTCTTGAACATTTAACTTTTTGTCATTTTGCTATTATCAGTTTTTCATTTCTTGTTCTCTCTAAAAAATAAATGTAAAAAAAAAAATAATCTCTTGTTGTTTTGTTTAAAATCATTTGATCCTCTCTTTGTCTGTTTACAATAATTAAGGCATATGATTGCGGAGATATCACCAGAAGAATTAAATGATCTCACTACATCACCGCAATCCACAGTAGCAAAGATCGCCGCAAGGATGGATGCGTCAATCCAATACAGGCGACAGCGCAAATTTGGGGGTGTACTCTTCCTTATCTTTATTTCAAATTTTGCGCTATCGCATTGCATTTTGCTTTTCAAAGTTTTATCATCGCATCCTTTTTTATTATTGCAATCATTTAACAAGTAGATAAATTTAGTAGTTTACCGCATTCTGTTTCTTTGCCAAGTATGATTTCAATGATGAAAAATATGCTTATATTTCTTTCATATATATTAGAGTCAACTAAATCTTAAGATAGTCACCTCATAAAATATTTCTAGAAGTTAGAGTTTGCTAGCTTTCTTTCAAACTCTTTTTACAACGCATTCTACAACGTCACATAACTTGTTTTCATCTTTTGGCAATGGGGACATTGCCACATTTCAAATTTGGGGGTGAGGTATTTACTTTCCACCTTGCTATGTTCTACAAAAAAAGAAAAAAAAAACATTTCTGAGAATAACAACTCTACTGTCAACGCAAAGGGTAAACCCATATTGATAAGAGTTAAGTTGTGAAAGGCACTTACCCGTAGTTGGATGTCCGCATGACACACGTGGGGGCAAGCCAAAACGAAAGTAAGTTACCAGGATCAACGCATAAATCGATGAACGCAACTCCAATGCCAAATCGGTATGAGTTTAGTCTGAGAAAAAGTGCATTGCTCGTAGTTGGATGTCCGTATGATACCTTTGGGGGCAAGCCAAAACGAAGGCAAGGCACTTGGATCAACACAAGGTCAAAAAAAAAAAAAATAGCAATAAAGAAAATTTTTGTGCAAGGATAAATCTTTTATCACCCTGGTAGAAAATTTTCTTTTTAAAATAAATCATGCGATATTCCAGAATTTAATAGAGTCATTTTAAAAGTTAAACTTGCAGTTCCTAGATCTTAGAAATATTTTAAGAGTAGACTTGAATAAGACTTAAGAAAATTCTAGTATATAGGATTTGAATGAAGTATCCTTGAGAAATCTAGGAAAAGAACTTTGCGGTGGACTTGCTAAAAAAATCTTTAGCTTATGCTTGAGGACAAGCATTGTTTAAATTTGGGAGTGTAATAACGGGTAGAAATGTACGTTATCATAGTGCTAAGTTATTAAACAATGTTGTATTGTGTTGATGAAAAATGATAAATTGCATCCATTAAGCATAAAATCTATAATATTGTGGTCATGTGCGTCAGCGCGTTGGAACTATTTATTTTTGTATTTTTTGTGCAGAATATGTGTTAACGCATTACAAAGATTGCGATCATAGACATTCATCGATCGAGCGCAACTTCACTGTAAGACTTTGTATTGATCATGCTCGCAAACATTCACCCAAGAAGCTTGAATCAAGGGAATTTTGAGAATAGCTCACAGTAGCAACCCACTTGAAAAACACCTTCTTTAATTGAAAATTTCAGCAAAAATTCTATCGATTACATGCCTCAAATTCACTCTAATTTTCTCAATATATTGCAGACCATCATGCAAAGAAGATGGCTGCATGAGATACAACTCATGCTTAGAGTAATTGAAGTCTTAAGATGGTGGGTTTTGGGTGAGCAACTATGAAGATGTAATGGAAAATACCATTTTTCCATTTTGTGTATTTTTTCAAATTTCAAATTCTAGATTTTATTTTAGAAAAAAAATTTGATTTCAAAAATAAAAAATTATTAATTTTACTAATTAATTTCATAAATTAATTTTTCTAATAAAATTAATAAATAATTATTTAAACAATTTAAATAATTCTAATTAATTTAATATCAAATATTAAATTAATTTTTACCCTCAATCCACCTTCATATATTTTAAATAGAATTTAAAATATTAATTCTCAAATTTCGTTTAATTTCTTAAAATTATATGTGTAATTATATCTCATATAATTACTATTCCCTTTAATTCTAATTTGAACGTTTCAAATTAACTTATCACGCTACTCTAAAGCTAATCCATTTACGAGCTAGTAGGGGGACCTCGCGGCCCTACAGATCATGGGCTCCAACGATCCGAGATTTAATTGGCTAAACTTATTAGACCAAATTAACCTCATTCGTTAACTAATGGGTCCACTCCACTAAAGCTCATAGTTGAACTCCTGTTCCACCGCGATATACCCATGATTAGTAAGTTAACCCTTCACAGGTTGTTCGTAATAACGACTGGGTCATTCTCTGTTTTACCCCCAAGATTACCTCTTGTTCCTTAAGTCCCACTGATCCTCTAATGAACAATTGATTTGTGATCCAATCAACAAACTAAAGTCCCTCTCGGGCCAATGGAGGGTGGGGCCCTTGTTTCAAGACTCAGAATCAACACTTAAGTGAACAACCTCTCTACTATCTCTAAAAGCGGGCAGGGAGTGAATTTCTTCTTGTACCCTATGTCCCCAGTTATCTATCTAGTCTTACCCCTGAAATGGAGTTTATTGAGTCGGCGCTGTTGAGGGCCAAACCCTCACCTATGAAAATCTAAGGATAATCCCAAATAAACAGGAGTTCATATTTAGCTTAGGATTAAGGTCAAGTTACCTAGGTCATCGCTTTGAAATAGCCAGTCTTAAACAATAAACAGCGGTATAAAGTAAGAATGACTGATTTCGTATTCTGATCTAGTACAAACCCTTTTGCATAGGGACGCCCCCACTCCTCATGTCATAATATATACGAATTAGGATCACTTCATTTGTAGCACTTTACAACTATTTGTAACAACTACAGAGTAGGCCGCATCCAATAGCGTTACCAGAATAAGACACCCAACCTTATTCATATACTATAGATCATTTTGACTATTTACTCGAACCTGATCTACTTTTATGTTTCCACGTAAAGTTTAAGTACACATGTAATAGTCAATGGACTTTTAGGTTTATTGGATTTCTAATAAGCAAAACATCTATTCAATAACATCTTATTGAATTTTGAGAATTGGTTCTATTGTTTACAAACCACGAGTTTTAAGATATAAAACCTAACATGATGATCATCGTGCTGAGGGTGATACTGACCATGATCATGGTGATGTTGACCACGATCATTGTGATGTTGCCCAAGATCTTGGCGACGAGGGTGGGGTCTATCACGACAAGGGTAATAACGAGGGTGGTCATGACATCCACAGTGAGGGTGATCATGATGACGATTAGGGTGATCATGGACACGATGACCCCCATAAATAGAATCGGGTGGAAGAGGATCATGTTGGGGTTGATGCCCTAAATATCATAGGCTCCTGTAGTTTGTAAACTTTGTATGAACAAATATTTATGTGATTAATAATATTTGATATTTTATTCACTTCTATCTATGAAATATATGATATTTTAGTTGCATTAACCACAAACCAATAAACTAACATCCATGATTATCGTTGTAACTTAAACATGTATGTGGAGACATACAGGTGAATCATGTTTAAGTGATAACCTAAATGGTCTGTAGTATATGAATAAGGTTGGATACCTTATCCTAGTGACACTATGAGTATGACCCACTTTGTAGGTGTTACAAATGTTGTAAAGTGCTACAAATGATCTAATCCTAACCATTCATGTATTAAATATGCGAGCAGGGATATTCTATATAAAGAAGTTTGTATAAGACCGGACCATGAAATGTTTAGTCTCATTATATAACATCGTTCATAATTGAGACTTTCATTTCATTAGGATAACCATAGGTAACATGATCTTAATCCTGAGTGAGTTGTGAACTCCTGCCTATGAGGGCGGTCCTTTGATTTGCATGGGTGAGATTGGCCAGATCGCCGACTCAACAAGCCTACCATTTTGGGGATTCATTTGATTGGGGAGCTGGGAACTCAGCTACACAAGATGGAATTCACTCATTTCTTGAAGCAGGGGTAAGTAGATAAATTGCTCCTTTAGAGGTTGATTCCGGGTCTTAAATAATGTGGCACCACACCCTCTCTTGGTCCGAGAGGGGTTTCTTCATAATGGAACTATGATCTATTGTTCATTAGAAGGACCAGTGGTACTTAAGGATTTAGATGTAACTATAGGGAAATACGGTAATTTGGCCTAGCTGTATTTACGAGCAATTTGTGAAGGGTCTTCGTACTGTTGATTTGTTATATCCAATGGACACAAAAATATATTTGTAGTGCGGAGAGTGCAGCTGTCGGTCTTTAGTGGAGTGTCTGACAGTTAACGAATGGTGGATAATGTGATTAAAGAGTTTAATCAGTTATTCACGTACCATTGGAGCTTCAAGCTACAGGTTCATAAGGTCCCCTTGGTAGCTCAAAGGATTTAAGTTGAGAATCAGTTTTTGGGTTAATTTGAAGTGTTCAAATTAATAAGAGAGAATTTAATTAAATATGATATAATTAAATTAATTCAATTATATAGATATAATTGACATAATGTATATGATACATTATAGTTTAATTGGAGAAATAAATATTTGAATATGATTCAAATATATTTTCTATGAATAAGATTCATAATTGTTACATTTAATATAAATTGATTTATATTAAATTCCATAAAATAGAGAAAAAAAACTATGCTTTATATATTGTATATGATACAATGTTAAAACTATAAGTTATAAGTATAATATGATAAGTTTGTTATCATATCTATTTATATTATTAGTTATTTGATAATTAAACAATTTTTCTCTCTAACCACCCTTAATGGGAAGTTATTCGGTTTTTATGGTAATTTGGGATAAATGAAATGTGATTTTTATTATTCCGAGTGACAAGCATTCACGACAAAAATTCTTCTACACGATTTCCTTGAGAGACTATATGATCGAGTAAGAAAGTCTATGCGATAGATTTGATCGCCTACACGATAGCTTTTGTTCATTCCTTGATCGTCTTCCTCCTCCAACTCTAAACTCCTCTCTAACCAAAATTAGCCAGAGCCCATCACTCCTAGATTCTCACACTGAGAATACCAAGGTCACTGAGTAGTACTATCCCTTTTTGGTTCGAGTTTGCATTGTTGCTTGCTGTTGTTCGAGGGAGTTCGTGTTGTTTGACACGTTCATGAACACTCGTGGGATTTACTTGAAGAAGAGTTCTTCAAAGATATAATCTCTAAACTCTTGTTCATTTATTCAAAAGCATGCTTTAGTTTAAGTTTTATGCATAATTTGTATGTATTATTGTAAATGTATGCCTTCAATCAAAATGGGATTTGGACGATCCACTTTTGCTCAAAGGTTTTCTATTATAAAAGTTACTTCAATTGGTATTAGAGCCAGGTTATGTTCCGAGTTCCAAATTCCATTTTCTACATTGAATCGTTTACAGTTTGGTGGGTTTTAAGTTTTTTGCAATGCATTTAACTGTTAAATGTTTATGGATGTTTTTAATGGATAATTTCAGGATAGTAGTCTCTGTTTATGCTTTCACTTTACATTTTCAAAAGTTTATTGTAAGGGCCCTTGCGTTTTTTGGCATAATTTCTTGCAATCGAGTCTGTACTCATTTAGAGTTTTTGAGTTGTTCGTGAAGAAGCTTCAAAAGCAAGAGTTGCAGTTCGACTTCGATGGAGAAGACGAAATGGTGGTCGCGTCATGTAGCTTAAGCTAGACGATCGTTTAGATTTGGCTATATGTTCGTGTAGAATTGTTCTGCACGATCGTGTAACATTTGCTAAACGATCGCATAGCTAATACTACGCGATCATGTAAAGTGTTTACTCGATCATGTTGCGTTGGTTGCATGATCGCATAGATGCTCGAGGGTAAATGATTGTGCGGTATGATCGCAAGGCATGCGTTACTCGAAGTGCGCTGCACGATCGCGTGGACTTTCATGCTTATCACATAGTCCTAAGCTACGTGATCGTTGTTTCACGATCATTTACACTCGATGCTCGTTGCTCGACAATTAGAAGGTTTGCTACATGATCAAGTGACAAGGCTTCAAGGCGAGCAGTTAAAGACCTCGTTCACCTGTTCGAACCGGTTGACTCAAACTTTTGTAATAAATTAGCTTTTCTTTTTCGGTTTTGAAATAAACTATCCCGGTTCATCAACTTTTATTAAATGTGCATGTGATGTATGTTTATATTATATGCCATAATGTATGTCATATAATTTTAAAACCCACCATAGATTATGCATTTTTTCATACATCATTTTATATTATAAATGTTATAATTGAAGAAAATCTAAACATTAATATCCTGTGAGCAGTGGAAGTGGATCGTTCCAAATCCCATTCAGAATGAACACAACAATTACAGTTTTAAATGGAAACCAACAAATTATGCATAAACAAAAATTACAGCATGCTACAAGAAGATACAAAGGATAGAGTATGTGTACCTTTGAAGAACTCTTCTTTAAGTATCCCTCAATCGTTCAGCAAATCGTTCAGTCAGCACGAACACAAACATATGAATGAAATAACCAACAACATGAACAACTGGATGTACCTCGAACCCAATCGAGTCCAACTCAATTCTCGAACTGAATTAGAACACCACCAAGAGTGTTACCTTGGTATTCTCGGTGTGAAAATCCAGGAGTTGTGGGCTTTGTATGGTCTTGGATTGAGGAAAATGAAGGTATACGATCGAGTAAGTGGGAGATAAAGACTGTCTATCGCATAAACAATGTACTTGATTGTTTAGAATATGAAGCCTATAGTATAGAGTTTGCTACTCGATCGTGTAACAACGATCAAGTGAGTATTTTTTATTCTTAATTTTTTGCCAAATCCTTCAAATATTTCAAGTCACGAAGTTACAATTGTTCAAATAAGATGATCCGCTGAAACTGTTAATGAACATACCCATTGCTTTTAAGTAAATTTTTTTTGACAATATAGAAACTGCAAATTTTCTTTATTATTTTAGTATGCATTACAAAAATTTTCCGCTCTAGAACAAGAAAGAAAAATTAGACAAAAAACACTATTTTTTATCGTGTATGCTCTCAACGCTATTGCTTAGTAAAAACACTTTTAATTTAATAGCCTTTTCCGTGAGAATTTTCGAATGAAACATCATCTAATTTTGGAAAACAATTTTCCTTTTTATCTCACAGTTACCATAAAACTTCCAATACCCTTCACTCAATTCGGTTATTAGAGAAAAAGAATTAATTACCATATAATTAATATATTATAAATAAGTATGATAACCAACTTATCATATTATATTTATAATTTATAATTTTAATATTTCATCATATGAAACATATAAACTATAGTCCTTTTTCTATTTTAGGTATTTAATATAAATCATATTTATATTAATTTCTCCAATTAATGTATTTAATACATCATATCAATTATATCACATATAATTGAATTTTCTTTTGTTAATTTGAACACTTCAAACTAACCCAAAATCTGATTCTCAACTTGAACCCATTGAGCTACCAAGAGAACCTTATGGACCTGTAGCTTGAAGCTCCAATGGTACGTGAAACTAAACTCTTTAGTCACGAGATCCACCATCCGTTAACTGTTGATCACTCCACTAAAGACCGGTAACTGCACTCTTCGCACTACAGATATATTTCTATGTCCATATGACCAATCAACAGTGCGATGACCCTTCACAAATCGCTCGTAAGTACAACTGGGCCAATTTACCATTTTTCTCTTGTAGTTACATTTAACTCCTTAAGTACCATTGATTCCTTTAATGAACAATAAGTCATAGTCTCACTATGACTAAGTCCCCTCTTCCAAAGAGAGGGTGTGGTCACTATGTTCAAGACCCAGAATTAGCCCTTAAGGGAGCAATTTATCTACTTACTCCGCGTCGGGAATGAGTGAATTTTGTCTTGTGTAGCTGAGTTCCCAGTTCCCCAATTAGACGAATCCCCAAAAAGGTAGGCTTGTTGAGTTGGCAATCTGGCCACTCTCACCCATACTAATCAAAGGACCGCCCTCATGAGCAGGAGTTCCTAACTCACTCAGAATTAAGGTCATGTCACCTATGGTCATCTTAGTGAGATGTAAGTCTCAATTATCAACAACATTATATAAAGAGACTAATCATCTCGTGGTCCGGTCTTATACAAAATCTTTGTATAGAATACCCATGAATGATCAGGATCAGACCATTTATAGCACTTTACAACACTTGTAATATCTACAAAGTAGGCTGTATCCATAGTGTCACCAGGATAAGGTATCCCTCTAGACCGTATCCATAGTGTCACCAGGATAAGGTATCCCTCCTTTATCTTTATACTACATACCACTTAGGCTATTACTTAAGGCATGATCCACTTGTATGCCTCATATACATGCTTAAGTTACATGAAATAACCACGGATCTTAGTTTATTGGATTTGAGTAAATGCATATAAAATAAATTTATTTTATCAAAAAATTGTGTACAAAATGTTTACAAACTATGAGACCACTGATAACAAGCAGAAATGCACGTTATTATAGCGCTAAGTTATAAAATAATGCAGGATTACGATGGTAAAAATATACAATATTGCATCCAAAAGCACTAAGTTCACAACATTGCGATTGCATGCGTCCATCGCATTAAAACAACTAACTTATGTATTTTATGCAGAAAATATGTTGACGCAAGACGGAAATGCGATCCAAAGAAATTAACGTCCGAACACATAAGAGATTGCAACTGCAAGGCTATGCGATCGTTTGCACTCGCGAACATCTACTCAAGATTGCAACCATAAGGCTACGCGGTCATTTGTGATAAAAAATCTGCTCGGGATTGCGACCGCAAGGTTATACGATCGTTTGCGTTCGAAAATCTGCTTGAGAAGATGGCTGCATAGAGTCGGCACATCAAGGTGGTCATATCTAGGTGAAAGCTATATAAATCACGATGGGACAGAAAGCTGATGACGGTCGATTCCAAATTAAGTTAACAAGTCATTAACGACCTACTGTAGCAAGTACACTCAACTTTTTGGTGACAATTATTCGGCACATCAGACAGAGAATTAATGTCCTCCCATCAGTGCAATCATAAGAGAGAAGAAGCTTCTCACCCTGAATCTCTATAAATACAGAGGGCCATCTTCAGTGAAGGAGTTCGTGCAGTTAGTTAGTTCGCCCAGTCTTAGAGTTCTTGTTCTTAGAAGGCGGAAGCGAGAGAAGGGAAAAGACACCGGAAGATCGTCCTGGTTAGCTCGAGAGAGAACCCAAGAGGTATGGAAACACAGAGAGAGGGCCAACTCTTACAAGAGCAAGAATATCTTTTGAGCAGAGTAGAGAAGAACGGTGTAAAAGCCCTGAGAAGCAAGAAATTGCTACCAGGCTCTTTATTCTTATTCCGCCTTATCATTCTGTACTTCGATTATATATCTATAAAATGGAACTTGCTTATCTACATTTGTTCACTCTCTTTAAAATACACATGAGTAGTTAAATCTATCGAATGGGTTTAGAAGTACTTAACTAACATGACCTAGGATCTTTATTGCATGCGATCATCTTGTCTTATGTTGCGCCCAACACCCCTTTAGAGGTACTCGAGAGAGAGTCTAAAGAAAGAACCTAAGATTTGAGAGAGCTAGGTTAGAATCTAGACTCGAGAGAGCAAGATTAGATCTGCATAAGCAAGAGATAGGGACTTAGAGATAAGCACTGTTTACCAACATGCATCACATGCACCCTAGAGATAGGTTATAGTAGTATGTAGGGGTGGAAACGACTCGGTATGGTTCGGTTTGGTTTCAAATTCGGTTTTCGAAAGTGAAACCGAACTGAACCGAATTTTTTGATTTCACTGAGTTTTCGATTTAGTTTTTAGAAACGGTTTGGTTTTTGCGGTTTGAATGACCACCCCTAGTAGTATGCAGTCGCCTTGTATGTGTGTGTGTCAATCATCATCGCATAGACAAGAATAGAGGCTTATGTGTAAGTCCTATAGACATCATCGCATATATCACATCGTTCTAAAACTAGAAGCCGTAGCATTTACATTGAGAGATGGTTTATTGTTGTGTGTATGTAGCATGATCGCATAACAATGAAGGCAATCCTAGGAAGTGTTAGCTAAACCCCTTCTCAACCCGTTCCCCCGCATATTCATCGCATCTTTCGTATTATTAACTATTTTCTTAACTCCGCCGCATACATTTTATACTGTAAATAACAAACCAACCAACCACTTGATTTATTTGTTACCGCAAAGTGATCTAAAAATTACAATCGCATATTGTTTTCCTTAGTCCCTGAGTTCGACCCTGGGCTTACCAGGTAACTCGATAGAATTTATACTTGCATCTTATTGAAAAAACTTGCATGCTCAACGCATTTTCCACCAACGCAATCCTTACCATTATTTCATCGCATATAAAATAACACATCAACCACCGGGAGAATTTAGACACCAATCCGAACAATAATATATTATTATACATGATTAAATTACTTAAAGCATGCTCATGCATCATATAATATAAGAGTTATAATATATGCATGCATTATCACATATCCATGCATCATTTATATTATAAATGTTATAATATAAGGTTGTATTTAGCATGGAATGCTTAGTTCATTACTTTATTATATAAAAGTTATATATTAGTAATGAATGAACATTGCATGAAGCATGACACTTAGGTTTATTTATAAATGTTATAAATAACTTATGTATGTCTAGCTAGCAATGTGGAATGATTTTAGTTATTTCATTTTTTGTAAGAGTTAGTATTAATGAAATCAGAATTAAAATCAACAATAAAGAGTTGCTTACACACCTTAGGCTTTAATCATCTTTTAAAAATGTTTTAAAATTTGATTGATATAGACCTAAGATCACATTTCTAATGAGATTAGAAATCTAAGTTTAATCTTTTAATTCGGTTTAATATGATTAAATTGACTAATAAAAGATTAAATATCTAACAAATGTATCTATAAGGGACCTTTTGGCTAAGGTTGGTTCTTATCTGGAAAGATGAATTAGATAGATTTTTTACATGCATGCAAATTTGATGAAAGTCTATTAAAAAGTTTAATAAGACTTGAATCAAACTTGTTTAATCGTCAAAAGCAATTGTTGTTTTTGAGAAAATTAAACAAACCACTTAGTTAAAATCAGGTGACTTGAGGATGTATAAATCAGTAGACTTAGGAGGTGGAGTGAGTTGAGGATGCACCGCAACAATTAGTTAGTGGAGATTGTGGCATATTTTATGCTAAGATTTTTAGTATGTTGTAACTGTTGGTGTTAACATTTAACAAACGGAAGCACAAACGGGAGCAATTAGGATCTTAAGCACTCTAATTACATCAATTTTAGAGATTAAGCATGCATGTTCATAATGAAAATTAGGGTTTGAGAAAAAACAACCTTTGAAGAACTCAAAATTCTAGTAATCTCTCCTTGAATTCTGATCACCAACTGTTCGTGGACCATTGTAAGAGTCTTCCTTGCTATCCTCCAGCCTTAGAACTGAAGACTCTGTGAAGTTTCGTAGCGGGAGCGGGAATCAGACCAAATTTTAATTTCATAGAACAAAAATTTTATAGAACAAAATTATGCAAAATTTCAGAAATTATATAGCATGCAATTGAAGAAGAAGAAAAAGTAATTAGGGTTTAAAAATAAACATACCCTTGAAGTCATAAAATCTTCACGAATTTCCTCTCCACAAACGATCATGAATAAACAAACAAAATGGCCACCACCATAAGATTTTCCTTTATATTCTCCTTAAGGTGAGAATAAGAGCAAGAGTTGTAGACTTTGCTCTTAACTTTTGTAAATGTGAGGGAGAAGAATTCTTGAGAGGATTTTAGCAAAGATCTTCACAAAAATACACGCAGAGTGTCTGCATGAACTACAAGGGAGAAGGAAGAAGAAGGTTGCATAACTCCCTCTACCTTATCCCACGATTCATGAGAAAAAATAGGGGAGGGAAGTTATTTTAATAACTCCCTCCATTTTTATTTAAATTTAAATTTAAACAAATTTTAATTTAAATAATAAAATATGTTCTGTGTTATATCAAATATAATACATAATATGGTTTATATCATATCAAATATAATATAACCTATAGTTTGTAATACTCTCAATAATTTATGGTATTTGATATTAATCAAATTTATATTAAATACATTCATATGAATCCAATTCATATAATTAATATTAGAATCATATTCAAATATTTATATCCTCTCAATAAACTTTATATTATAATGTATCAAATACATCATGTTAATTTAAATTAATTATATCATATATAATTAATCCCTCAATTAATTTGAATAATTCAAATTAATCCAAAATTAATTTAATTCTTAATAATCCAGTTGAGCTATAGAGGGGACTTTATGGACTTGTAAATTGAAGCTTCAATGATACTCTAATAAATAATTAAACTTCTTTAATTAAATTACTCAACATCCATTAACTGCTGGTCACTCCACTAAAAACTGGAAGTTGCACTTTTCACACTACAGACATATTTTTGTGTCCATTGGATATAACCAGTTAACTATGCGACGACCTTTCACAAATTGCTTGTAAGTATAGCTGGACCAAAATTACCGTTTTGCCCCTGTAGTTACATTTAACTTCTTAAGTACCACTAATCCCTCTAATGAACAATAAATCATAGTTCAACTATGACCAAATCTCTTTCGGGCCAAGAGAGGGTGTTACACCACATTGTTCAAGCCTTGAAATCAGCCCTTAAGGGAGCAATTTATCTACTTACCTAAACATCAGGGAACGAGTGAATTCCGTCTTATGTAGTTGTGTTCCCAGCTCTCCAATCAGACGAATCCCCAAAATTGTAAGCTTGTTGAGTCGACAATCTGATCACTCTCACCCATAGAAATCAAAGGACCACCTTAATAGGCAGGAGTTCACAACTCACTCAGGATTCAGGTCATGTCACCTATGGTCATCTTGGTGAAATGTAAGTCTCTATTGTTAACCGTGTTATCTAATGAGACTAGTCATTTCGTGGTCCAGTCTTATACAAACTCCTTTATATAGAACACCTTCGCTCACATGTCTCTACATGAATGATTAAGATCATATCATTTGTAGTACTTTACAACAATTGTAACATCTACAAAGCAAGCCATATTCGTAGTGTCACAAGGATAAAGTATCCAACCTTACCAATCTACTACAAACCATTTAGGCTATCAATTAAACATGATTCACCTGTATGTCTCTACATACATGTTTAAGATATAGATGATAATCTTGGATCTTAGTTTATTGGTTTGTGGGTTAATGCTACTAAATATCGAATAAAATATCTCATATTTTATTAATAAATAAAATATTTGTACATTACAATTACAAACTACATAACCCACGAGATTTAGGGTATCAACCCCAAGAAGAACGGATTGTGGGATCCAATTTATGGAGAAATTTAAGGGAATTTTGAGGAAAACTGAGTTTTGGTGGTTAATGTTATGAGAAACAATTTCTCTTCTAATTTTTAGTTTTGCATGAGATTTTTTCTCCAATTGAAAATCTTCTATAAGATTTCATGCAATATAATTGCACCAAAAATTGACACAAAATCATATTTAATTAAGTTGGATTTTAGGTATAGATAATAGTGGGTTTTGTGGGATTTTCCCACTATTTCAAATTTCTCCTTTTTAAATTGGTTTTCATAAAATCAACTAAAATGAAATTTGATTTTTTTTAAAATGAACTTCATAAATTCATTTTTTTTATTTTAAATAAAGTTAATTCAAATAATTAATTTTAAATAAAATTAATCATAAATAATTAATTAATTTAATTTAATATCAAATATTAAATTAATAGAAAACCAATGCTGAACGTGAATCTCCATTCACATGTATACTATTTAAATTGAATTTAAATATTTATAACTCTCTAATTTGTTTAATTTATTATTCAAACGTTTTAATTATATCGTATATAATTAATACTTATATTCCCTAAAACAAATTTGAACAATTCAAATTCTCTTAACATATTGTTCCAAAATTTAGTCTGATATGAGCTAGGAGGAGGACCTAATGGACCTACAGATCATGAGCTCCAACGATCCGAGATCAACTGGCCAATCTCATTGACCCAATTAACCAATATTCATTAACTACCAGGACACTCCATTAAGGCCCAGTAGTTGCACTCTCCTTACTATAGATATATCCACTTGATTTAACTATGATTAGTAAGTTGATCCTTCACAGGTTGTTCGTAATCACAGATGGATCAAATTTATCGTTTTACCCCTGTAATTACATCTTGCTTCTTAAGTCCCACTAATCCTCTAATGAATAATTGGTTTGCGGTCCAACCACCAAACTGAGTCCCTCTCAAGCTTTAGAGAGAGCGGGGCCCCTTGTTCAAGACCTAGATTCAGCACTTAAGAGAACAACCTATCCACTAACCCTAGAAGCGGACAAGAGTAAATTCTGTCTTGTAGGACTATGTCTCCAGCTATCTACCCGGTCTTACCCCTAAAATGGGAGGCTTATTGAATTGGCAATGTTGGTCTCTCTCACCCATGCAGATTAAAGGATAATCCCAAATAAACAAGAGTTCCTAATTAGCTCAGGATTAAAATCGAGTTACCTAGGTTATCGATGTTAGGATTGGTGTCCTAATTCTCCCGGAGTCCATTGTTTTGTAAAGATACACATTGTTTAATGAATAAAATAAATGTTATTTAATTCTAGCATTTACTCATATCCAATAAACAAAGCTCCTTGGTTATCTTATGTGAACTTAAGCATGTATATTTGATATACATGTGAATCATGCCTTAAGTGATAACCTAAATAGGTCTGTAGTATAAGGATTAAGGTGGGATATCTGATCCTAGTGACACTACGAATATAGCCTGCTTTGTAGAGGTTTGCAAGTGTTGTAAACTACTACAGATGGTAGATCGTAACCATTCATATGGAGACATGCGAGTGGGGGTATCCTATACAAAGAGTTTGTTTAAGACATGGACTACGAGATGACTAGACTCTGTATATAACACCGTTAATACAAGAGACTTACATCTCACCTAAACGACCATAGGTGACACGACTTCAATCCTGAGTGTTTTAGAAACTCTTGCCTTTGAGGGCAGTCCTTTGATTAGTACGGGTGAGAGTGGCCAGATTTCCAACTCAACATGCCTACCTTTTTGGAGACTTGTCTAATCTGGGAGCTGGGAACTCAATCTACAAAATGGAATTCACTCATTTCCCAAAGCAGGGATAAGTAGAGAGATTGCTCCCTTAAAGGCTTATTCCGGAGATTGAACATAGTGGCCACAACTTCTCTTTGGAAGAGAAGACTCAGTCATAGTAGAACTATGACTTTTGTTCATAAGAGGGATCAGTAGTACTTAAGGAGACAGATGTAACTACAGGAGCATAACGGTTGTTGGTCCAGCTGTACTTACGAGCGATCTATGAAGGGTTGTCGTACTACTGATTGGTTAAGATGGACACATAATATATCTGTAGTAAGAAGAGTTCAGCTGTCGGTCTTTGTGGAGTGCCTGATAGTTAACAGATAGTGGATCCTGTGACTAAAGAGTTTAGTCAGTTATTCACGTATAATTGGAGCTTCGAGTTATAGGTCCATAAGGTCTCCTTGATAGCTCAATGGGTTTAGTTGAAGATTAGTTCTTGGTGTTGATTTGAAATGTTCATATTGACAAGAGGTATTTTAATTATATATGATATAATCGGTTTGATGTATGAGATACATCTAGTAGATGATTGATGTAAATGAGATTTACATTAAGTACCATGGAATAGAAAAAGAACTATGGTTTCTATGTTTCATGAGATGAAATATTAAAACTATAGGTTATAAATATAGTATGATAAGTTGGTTATCATTTATATTTATATAATATTAATTATTGAATAATTAATTCTTTTTCTTTAATAACCAATTGAGTGGGTAGTTATTGGATTCATGGTAACCGTGAGATAAAAGGAAAATGGTTTTCCTAATTTTAGTAAGATTTATAAACTTTTGAAAAATTTTCATAAAAAAGTTTTTAAGATTTCTCTCTCGTGTAAAGGATCTCACGGAGTCGTCAAGTAAATATAGATTTACTAAACGACGGCTAGGGCGAGCTAAACAATCGTGTAGTGACGAGCTAAACGATCGCACAATATTTACCAAATGATCGCATAGTTTTGCTAAACGATCGCATGCCCAAAGTAAACTATCGTGTAGTGTCTGTAGGTGACAGACCGAGCTATGCGATGAGCTAAACGATCGCATAGCTTTTGCTAGACGATCGCTTAGCTTTAGCTAAACTATTGGGTATCGACCTATGCGATAGGTCTCCGCCATCTCCCACTTGCCCAATCGTGTACACAATCAGTGTTTCCTCCTTCGTCTGCCTCATTCCAAGTCCAAACAGCCTTTGTGGCTGTCTCTTATACACATCTAGATGTGTATAAGAGACAGTCCTCATTCCAAGTCCGAACAGAGCCCACCCTCTAGATTCTCACACTGAGAATATCAAGGTAGCCTTGTTGGTGGTGTCAAACTCAACTCGACACCGTCGAGGTGCTGTGGAGGTCGTTCGTGCTGTTGCTAAGGAGTTCATGACCAAGGCAATCGTTGAGGATGAGTGCGAAGTGTTCATGCTGTGTTGAGGTCGTGTAGATCGAGTGTTCGAGGTTACTATTGTTCGAGCGGTCGTGCATAAAGGAGTGTGGAGATGCATCTTCAAATGTTCGTAGAGTATTCTCTTTGTTCATTTGAGTTTTCATGCTGTAATTTCTATATCAATTGCATAACCGTTTGTTTTGAAGTCGACTGTAAATGTAATGTTCATTCATGATTGTAATTTGGAATAATCTTATTTCCGCTGCTCATGGAAATCTTGAGTCCGATTTCCTTCAATCGAATTAAAATAGTCAGTCTTATCAATAAACTGTGTTATAAAGTAAAATTGACTATTTCGTGGTTTGGTCTTATGCAAACTCATTGCATAGGATGCTCCATTTGCATGTGTCCATATGAATGATTTAGGATCACATCATTTGTAATATTTTACAACTATCGTAACAATTATAAAGTGCACCGCATTCATAGTGTCCCCAAGATAAGGTACCCAACCTTATCCTTATACTATAGACCATTTTGGCTACTACTCGAACTTAATCCACTTTTATCTCTCCACATAAAATTCAAGTATTCATGCTATAGCCAGAGGTTCTTAGTTTATTGGATTTAGGTTTAAAAGGTGCAATTCACATATTCAATAACAACTTTACTGAATAAACCTCAACAATATCTTTATTGTAAATAAAAATATGTTTAACGTCTACAAACCACGAGTTGTAGAACATACAACCTAACAGTAATTGGGTGTAATATATCCACGTTGACCCAATCAAATATGGATTTCTTCAAACGTTAGTTTGCTGTACAAATATATGTGAACAAAGCTATTTATTAATACATTTGTTTGTCTTCAACGGTGTTTGTTTTCTATTTAATATTAACACTTCGTTTGAGATAATTAAATTTACACCATCAAGTTAGTTATTTACAGGATGTTACACCGTAAATAACATAAATAAATTGGATTCATGTGTTTGTCAATAATTATCGGCATGTTACTCGATTGTTGCCATGCATACCTCACTTAGTACATTTGTGGATATGAGTGACCTCTCCTACAGATGGTATTCTTATCTCTTGGCGACTGTCAACTTGAGCAACACGCATCGGGGGCAATATCTGGATGTCTTCATAATCATCACCCGAGGCCATTATAAAATAGGATCTACAGAGAAAATGAATTCTGCATATGATCCATACACAACCTGCATGGTGTAACAAGGGGAGCAAAGCGTGTATGGGTCAATGTTCCGGTAACTGGCTGCTGCAATCGCATGGAAGCATGAGATGTCATAATAATCGAAATCTTTGCACATACACGTACACGCATTCAAGTCAACAACTCCACCAAGGTGATTATCAATGACCTAAAAAATGTTTGATCAATCGACCTCACAAAATTCCTTCTAGATCTTTACTCTACTATCGCCATCATCACTTCTGCATAATCTGAAAGCATCTTTGACAACTCGATGTATAGGTTCTTCACCGATGAAACCAGTCTTGCAACAGACCCTTTATGTGATCAAGAAATTTAGTTATTGGCAATGTTCTAGCATCCTTCAATAAAATGTTTAAACTCTCAGCCACATTAGTAGTCATATGATCGAACCTTCGTCCACATTGAAATTCCTAGGCCCACTTTTCAAATCCAATTTTCTCCAAATATTGAGTCACTTCTTTGATTGGGTTCATTTTGGCCCAACGTACTTGAAAAGTAGTCTCACGGGGTGATTTTGCAGCTAGGAGCTAGGAAAAAATCGGGGAAGGGAGCTTTTTTCCCTAAATTCTTGAGTAGGGTTAGACTTATATGATGAATGCAGAAATAATTGAAGACAGAAGGAAATACCTTATTGATTTCCTTGCCAATGCTTGCTTTATTATCCAATACAATGACAGGTTCAAATATAGCCCCAACTGCCTCTTTAACTTGTTAAAAAAAAAAAAACTATGTCCACGCCTCTTCTGTTTCACCATCTATAATGGCCAATGCAATTGGATATATTTGATCATTCCCATCCACTAAATTCGCACTTAACATGACACCTTTAAACTTACCCAGTAAATGTGTCTCGTTAGCAACCAAAACATTCCTTATGCAGTTCAAGAAACCTCGTACTGACGAACCCAAAGCCATGAAGACGTACTTGAAGTACCTATCATCCTGAAGCTTCAATTTTTAAATAGTGTCGAGGTTCGTTATCTTCAAAGCTTCTCCGTAAGCATGTAATTGGTCGAAAGACTCCTCTGAGCTACCTTAGACCATTACTAACGCCTTTTCTCTAGACTTTCAAGCTTTCATATAACTAATATTGACACCATATCCCTCCTGCATATCTTGCATGATGTCCTTCGACCTATATGTCCTACTAACATTCGTGAACTTAGACTTAATCAAATGACCAGCTAACTTGCAACTAGCTTGACGGTGGTCGTGATCCATTAATTGCTATGAGCATGTATGGACATCTTGATACCTTGTTATTTTGTCAACTCTGAATCCTTAAGCTTTTGAGCCTAAATCCTCTAATGACAGGCATCGTGTCTACACTTAACAACCAATAGTGATTTGGTGGATTTGTTAACCCTATGTTCAAAATTCCGACGTATAGCGAAAAGGGACAATGCGAGTGAAAGTTCTTCCTTTGAGAGAATATCTACCCTACCTTAATATCAATGTCCTTGCTCTCAAACATCTGACCTAATGCAATAATTGTCACTTCAGGACATGAACTCGAAGGTTCCGCATGAGTATTTCTTACGTACAGGTTGGTATCCTCCCAATGACAGTTAACACACTTACCTTCCATTCGAATGTCTCTATCATCCTCTTCAGTCATATCATCAAACTCATAAGACTCATTAGATGCATCATCCAATTCCTCTGGCAATTACCATTCGTAGTCTGAATCGTCTTCAGCTATGTTCTTCTCTTGGTTCACATTATCCTCTCCTACACCATGCTAAAAAACCCCTTCAACACACTTTTTCATCTTCTATCTCATTCTCCTCACATACATTATGCCCAAACCCCTCATATGCACAAACATTATCCTCCTCCGTACATTGAGAATGATGGATCATTATCCTCGGGATTGTATAAATAAACAAAGAAACTATCATCAGATAAGTTATATGAGGCAATATTAATATCTAACAGGGTTAGTAATGTAGCATAACCTGATGGATAATTTGTTCTACGGAAGTTTGTGTAGGATAATAAGGGGATGAATATTCTGTTGGGATTAGTGTCCTAATTCTTCTGGAGTCTCGTTGTTTGTTATGATACACATTGTTTTATGAATAAAATAACTATTTTTCATTATGGCATTTACTCATATCCAATAAACAAAGCTCCATGGTTATCTTATGTAAACTTAAACATGTATATGAAATATACAAGTGGATCATGCCTTAAGTGATAACCTAAATAGGTCTGTAGTATAAGGATTAAGATGGGATACCTGATCCTGGTGACACTACGGATACGACCCGCTTTGTAAAGGTTTGCAAGTGTTGTAAACTACGACAGATGGTAGATCCTAACCATCCATGTGGAGACATGCGAGCGGGGGTGTCCTATACAAAGAGTTTGTATAAGATCGGGCCACGAGATGACTAGACTTTGTATATAACGTCGTTGATACTAGAGAATTAAATCTCACCTAAACGACCATAGGTGACACGACCTCAATCCGGAATATTTTGGAAATTCCTGTCTTTGAGGGCGGTTCTTTGATTAGTATGGATGAGAGTGGCCAGATTGCAAACTCAACATGCCTATCTTTTCGGGGACTTGTCTGATTTGGGAGCTGGGAACTCAATACACAAGATGGAATTTACTCATTTCCTGAAGCAGGAATAAGTAGAGAGATTGCTCCCTTAAGGGCTGATTTTGGGGCTTGAACATAGTGGCAACAACTTCTCTTTGGAAGAGAGGACTCAGCCATAATAGAACTATGACTTATGTTCATTAGAGGATTCAGTGGTACTTAAGGAGTTAGATGTAACTATAAGGGCATAACGGTTATTGGCTGAGTTGTACTTACGAGCGATCTGTGAAGGATTGTCGTACTGTTGAATGGTTAAGATGGACACATAATATATCTGTAATAAGGAGAGTTCAATTATCGATCTTTAGTGGAGTGCTTGACAGTTAACGGATGGTGGATCCCATGACTAAAAGATTTAGTCAGTTATTCACATACCGTTGGAGCTTCGAGCTACAGGTCCATAAGGTCCCCTTGGTAGCTCAATGGATTCAAGTTGAGGATCAGTTTTTGGTGTTGATTTGAAATGTTTAAATTGACAAGAGGTAATTCGATTATATATGATATGATCAGTATGATGTATGAGATACATCTAGTGGAGGATTAATGTAAATAGGATTTACATTAAGTGCCATGGAATAGAAAAGAGCTATGGTTTATATGTTTCATGAGATAAAATATTAAAACTATAAGTTATAAATATATTATGGTAAGTTAGTTATTATTTATATTAATATTAATTATTCGATAATTATCTCTTTTTCTCTAATAACAAATTGAGTGGGAGGTTATTGGTAGTTTCATGGTAACCGTGAGATAGAAGGAAAAATGTTTTCCTAATTTTAGTAAGAAAAAGATTTGCAAAATTGTGAATTTGAGATTTTCAATCTCGAAAAAATTCTCACGGATAGTTGTCAAGTAAATTAGATTTACTAAGCGACAGTTTGGAGTTAGCTAAACAATCGTGGAGTGTTCTTAGGTGATAGACACTCAGTTAAGCAATGAGCTATATGATCGCATAGCTTTTGCTAGACGATCGCTTAGCTTTTCCTAAACGATTGTGCATCGACCTATACGATAGGTTCTTCCATCTCCAACTTACTCAATTATACGATTGTGTTTCCTCCTGCTTTTTGCCTCAAACCAAGTCCACACAGAGCCCACCCTCTGGATTCTCACACCGAGAATACCAAGGTAACCTTTTTGGTGGTGTCATACTCAACTCGACACTGTCAAAGTTCTGTGGAGGTTGTTCGTGTTGTTCGGGGTGTTTATGACCAAGGCAATCACTTAATTTGAGTGCGCGGTATTCGTACAGTGTAGTGGTCGTGTTGGACGAGTGTTCGTGTGTTGCTATATAGTTGTGATCGAGCGATCGTGATCAAGGAGCTTTATGATGAGTCGACAAAAGTGTGTTACTGTCCTTGATCATTTGTATAGCATACTATAATTTCTGTTTATTAGTATAACCGTATGTTTCTGTTTGCGATTGTAATTGTAAAGTTCATATACAATTGTAATTTGGAATGATCTTTCCGCTGTTCATGAAAATCCTCGTATTCGATTTCCTTCATATTCTTGAGCTAAATTGTATGGAAAGCTTGGTTGGTATGAGCAACTAGGGTTCTATAAATCATTGTCGCCATACATAGGTTTCGACTTTGTTGATAAATAGATAGGGGGCCTACATGCGTCCTCACCATTTGAAAAGAACCTAAGTTTTTTATCATTTCATATAAGGTACATAAGAACCCTGGATCCAAAAGTGTATAAACATCTTAGGGTGAGATCGTGGTTGTTTGAGTCAATCCCACTTAGGTTATAGCACTCCAATAAGAAGTCCTAAAAGCAAATGTCACTTCTTACGTCCAAAGCCCCTAGATTATCGCCTGCGTATTCTCGCTCATCCTCATTCCAAATACTACCATAGCAAATAAACACACGAGGCATTCTGCAAGTGAAGATAAAACTTACTGGTTGAAAGAAAATGTATAAACAAATAATAAAAAAAAAAAGGAGAAAGTTGACTTAAGTTGACCAAGTCAACTTTATGAGTGAGATGACCTGGTCAACTTTACGAGAAAGTTAACTTGGTCAACTTTCCAAGAAAGTTGACTTAACCAACTTTATGATAAAGTTGACTTAGCCAACTTTATGAGACAGCTTGATTGGTTCAACTTCACAAGACAAAAGTTGAACAAAGGAGCTGTCTCGTAAAGTTGGACAAAGTCATCTTCACGAGATCACGAGACATCTACATTGAACTTTACGCGACAAATCACAGAACACCAATAATAACTTTTCCATGTTCAACCATGTTCCAGCACTTTTCATTTTTTAATTTTCTCTCCATTTTTCTCCTAAAACGTAAAAATTCTCCTTTATAACATAAATATGAGAAAAAAAAAGTAAGAATTTCGTTGGTTACTGAAACTTTCTTTAAAAAGTAATTTTTTGACTCCATTTTGCCGACTTTCTAAAAAAATAAAAGATTACTTTTCAACATACCTATATCTTTTGGAGCTTTCAAAAAGGAAAGAAATTATTCTTCTGAACTTGGGACCCTCTGAAAAGGATTATTCCTATGAAGTTAGGACCCTCACGTAAAACATTTCTATATTGAAAACAAAATGTGAAACTGAAGATTGAAGTTTCTAATTTAAGATATGTCAATTAGGTAAGTTGGATGATTTTATATTTAAGGAACTGAATGACCATTTATTGAGGGGCAAAATGGTATTTTCACGCGATGAGTTCCTCCACTTAAAGACTGAAAAGATGGGAAAAAAGGCTAAAAAAAAGTAGATTTTAAAAATGTGATTACTGTTGAATTGGAAAAAACTTTTTGGGTCAAAATCGGCAATTTTCCAAAGTCTTGTTGATTAATATTTTTTATCTGGATTTCTTTATTATTTTTAAATGACTATTTTGAATAAATAAGACTCCATTTGGTGACCATGTTGTTTTTTTTTTTTTTTTTAATTAAGCTTATGGATACTACTTTCATCTCCAAGTTTCTTCATTTGTTGTCTACTTTTCATCAATGATTTAAAAAATCAAGCCAAATTTTGAGAAATAAAAAAAAAGTAGTTTTCAAAAAGTTGTTTCTATTTTTGGAATTTGGCTAAGAATTTAACCATTATCCTTAGGAAAGATGCAAATCATTGTAAGAAATGTGATGATATAAGCTTAATTTTAAAAAATAAATAAATAACCAAATGGTTATCAAACGGGACCTAAATTAACTTATGACCTTTTATAAAAGAAAATATTACTTTACTTTTGATATATTGATGATTTAAAAACTTACAATCTTTTTCGTGATTTTATATATGTAATTGAGTGCAAGTTATAAACTGGATTGTCATTATTATTATTATTATTTTCCAAATAGGTGCAATTATCAACTAAATCGTAGGTTTTATTCAAAAAAAAATTATTTAAGGAGTTTATTCCATTAGTATAAACATCGAAGACATTTAATTTTATATATGTTGTGAAATTGAAACTAAAAAACATAATTGATGTATTTTAAAAGCTTAAGACTAAATAGACACAAAATAGAGTGGAATGAAGTTTGTAATTTAACCTTACATTTAATTATATATATGTTGTGAAATTGAGGAGCACAACGGATATGGAGAAAATATAATATAATAATATATAAATATAATATAATATAAGAATAAAATAAAATAACTAAAATTATGAAAATTTAGTGGAAATTTGAAGTGGATTTGTCACCAATGTGTGTGATTTTAAGATCCACCAAATGTCACTATTTATAGGCAAAGTTGCAAGTAGGATGTGGTCTTACATGGACACCAAGCATGAATAACTATAAGACACATGGACAATATGAAGATTGACACATGGCTTTTAGGACACTAAGCAATGAGCATTTATTTATTTGTAGTTATTTACGATTTTGACCTTAGGGTTTAGAGTAGTGCGCTATATAAACTCTCTAACCCTAGAGGCGCCGTTATGATGTAATTTCTAAAAACATTCTCTCAAATAATATTGTTCTCCCTCTGCCCGTGGACGTAGCTAACACACTGTTAGTGAACCATGTATATCTGTGTATCGATCTTCTCTATCTCTACGTTCCTTTTTGTGTTCTTTAATTGTCGATTTCGTAACCATCATAATATTTATAATACTTTTCCTTCGATGCCTAAAATATGCCTAGTTAAAACCTTACTAGGAAAAACCCAACGGGAAAAAACCTAGTAAAGGAAAAAGATTACATATTTCATATAATATATACTTCTAAAAGAATACAATATATTTACTCCCTCTCATGAAAACGTCACTTAAGAACTCTAAGTCGCCGCATTCCAATGTTGTGCACCAATTTTTCAAAAGTTGAGGTTGATGATGCCTTTGTAAATAAGTATGTCAGGTTATCATTCGAACAAATTTGTTGTATAATGATGTCGCCATTTTCTTCAAGATCATGAGTGTAGAAAAGTTTTGGTGAAATATGTTTTGTTCTATCTCCTTTAATATACCCTTTTTTGATTTGGGCTATACAAGCTGTGATGTTTTCGTATAATATTGTTAAAAGATTTTTATTAGAAGACAAGCCACATGTTTCACGAATGTGTTGAGTTATTGATCTTAGCCATACACATTCTCGACTAGCTTCGTGAATTGCAAGAATTTCAGCATGATTTGAAAAAGTGGCCGTTATGGTCTGTTTCATCAATCGCCTGATAAAGTAATTTCTCTATATGTGAATAGATAACCTGTTTGAGATCTAGCTTTGTGTGGATTAGATAAATATCCAGAATCTACATAACCAGGCTACCAGCTAAGTCAAAATTTGGTTTATTTCAATAAAACAAACTCATATCGATTGTTCCTTGAAGATAACAGAGTATATGTTTAATTCTATTCCAATGTCTTTTTGTAGGAAAAAAACTATATATAGCTAATAAATTTACTGAAAATGCAATATATGGTATTCTATTATTAGCAAGATACATAAGTGCACCAATTGCATTAAGATATGGTACTTCAAGACTAAGAAGTTCATTATTGTCTCGAGGTCGAAATATATCTTTCTTTATATCCATGAACAGACTTCCATTGGAATATTTAATGGATATGCTTTGTCCATATAAAATCTTTTCAAAATCTTTCCTATATAAGTTGACTGATGAATAAATATTCCATCAGTTAAATGCTTAGTTTGCAAACCAAGGCAAAATTTTGTTTTTCTGAGATATTTCATCTTAAATTCTTTCTTAAGATATTCTATTGCATTTGAAAGCTCTTCAAAAGTTCCAATTATATTTAAGTCATCAAGATATACAGTTATAATAGCAAATTTTGATTGTGATTTCTTTATAAGAACACATGGACATATTGGATTATTTTGATATCCTTCTTTAATTAAATATCCACTTAGGTGATTATACCACATCCGTCCTGATTGTTTCAATCCATATAGTGATATCTGTAACTTTATTGAATACAATTGAATTTGATGTATATGTTTCAGGTATCTTAAATTCTTATGGGATTCTCATATAAATATCATTATCAAGAGATCCATATAAATATGTTGTGACTACATCCATAAGATGCATATCTAGGCTTTCATACACAGTCAGGCCAATTAAATATCTTAGTGTAATTGCATCCACCACTGGAGAATATTCTCCTCATAATCAATACTAGGTCTTTGTGAAAAAACCTTGTTCAATTACTCTTGCTTTTTATCTTATGACCTCATTATTTTCATTTCTTTTTCTCATAAAAACCCATTTGTATCCCACAGGTTTGACACCTTGTGATATTCATACTATTGGTCTAAACACCTGCCATTTTGAAAGTGAGTTTAATTCTGCCTTGATTGCTTCTTTCTACTAAAGCCAATCTTTTTTATGTCAACATTCTTCAAAAAAATTTAGTTCAGGATCCTTATTTTCAGATACAATATCAAGAGCAATATTATATGCAAAAATGTTGTCAATAACTACATTAGTTTGATTCCATCTTTTTCTTGTCATGACATAGTTTATTGAAATCTCATTATTATCTTTAGGTATTTCACCTTCCTCACTAATCATGTCGAGGATTTCAGGTATTTACATCCTCAACCAAGTCTTTTTTACTATTAATTATTTTTTCGTTTTCAAGGATTTTTATCTTTGGAACCCACTGGTCTATCACTCTTCTAGCGTGTTCCAGACTCATTAGTGACGACTTGTTATGTTGGGATATTAATTTTTTATGGAACATTTGTTGCTGGTATATGTGACTTAGTTACTTTCTTTGCATCTATAAATGCATATGGTAATTAATTTGCTATATTTTGTACATGAATTATTTTCTGAACTTTAAGTTCACATTGATCTGTAAGGAGATCTAAATGAGACAATGACGATGAATTCCATGTAATTTATTTTTCCAATTTCTTAATGCCCCCTAATGTTGAAAATTTTGTCCCATTAAAATGGCAATAAGCAAATTGTATAGTAAATACATCACCCGTCAGGGCTTCAAGATATTTAATAATTGATGGAAAATTATATCCAACATATATTCCTACCATCTTTTAAGGATCCATCTTAAAGAGTTGTGGTGGAGCAATTGGAACATATACTGTACATCCAAAGATTCTCATATGGGAAATAATAGCTCATGACCACAAGATAATTGTAATGATGAATACTTATGATAAACTATTGGCCTAATGCGTACAAGTAACGTTGCATGCAAAATAGCATGTCCCCATACAAATGAAAGAAGCTTAGCTCTCATAAGTAATGGTCTTGCAATTAATTGCAAACGTTTTATAAATGATTATGCTAAACCATTTTGTGTATGAACATGAGCTACATGATGTTCAACACTTACCCATGTTCAACATTTATCCCAATCGACATACAATAATTATCAAAAGCTTGTGATGTAAACTCACCATCTTTATCAAGACGAATGATCTTAATTGTATAATTAGAAAATTGTGCGCTTAACTTAATTATTTGAGTAAGTAATCTTGCAAATGCAAGATTTCGAACTTGATAATAAGCACATGTGTGACCATCTACTAAATGCATATATTAATATCATAAAATATCTAAATGGTTTAGTTGGTGGGTTAATAAGTTCACATATATCACCATGAATTTGTTCTAAAAATGCAGGTGGTTCAGTTTTCACTTTACCTGGTGATGGTCTAATTATTAGTTTTCCTTGAGAGCAAGCATCACATGATAATTCATTAGGTTGAAGAATCTTCTGGCTCTTCAATGGGTGTCCATTTTAATTCTCGATAATTCTTCTCATCATTATAGACCTTGGATGACCCAATCTATCATATCAAATAGTAAATATATCGGGATTCATGAACTTCAAATTCATCGTTGCATATGTTTCAATTACTCAAATATGAGTATAATACAATCCATAAGATAAATCAGACAACTTTTCCAATATACATTTTTCATTTGATAATATAAAGATAATATATAGATATTCCACATTATTTTTACTATCAGTCTCAATATGATAACCATTGCAACGTATATCTTTAAAACTTAGAAGATTTCTCTTTGATTGACTAGAGAACACTGCATTGTCAATAGTAAATTTTGTTCCTTTAGGAAAAATATATTTGCTTTCTAAAACCTTCAATCAAGTTTGCAAAACCCGATATTGTATTTACTTTTGCTTTCAGCATTGTCAATTTAGAAAAGTATTTTTTATTTGTAAGTATTGTCTGTATAGTTATATTGTCTGCTAGACATAAATCTTCTTTACTTATTTTTTTAATCACCCAACATATAAAATGATCCACGTTTCTTCATAAAAGAAAATAATTACAATAAGAAAAATAACACTTGAAATATACAAAAGTTACTAAAAAAACACGAAGATAGATAAAAGAAAACAACAACATTAAGTCTAGATATTCTCAAAGTCAAAAGAAACACTTGAAGCTCCATCAACTGTGCCAATATTCTCTTCGGGAGACTCAAAGAAGTTTGCCACATCCAAATTGTCATATGGAAGGGTCAAATATGTCATTATCCTAGTATGCAAAATTTGCTTCTACATTTTTCTCTATTCCTTTAGGGAGGCTTGATAAAGGTCAACTAAGTGTTTTGACGTATGACAGATACGTGACCAATGCCCAGTCATTCCGCATCGGAAGCATTTATTTTCAACACTCTTTGAATTCTTATATTGTGGAGCTTTTCCTTTGTGATAATCATTTTGTTTGATCCTTTTGAAATTTGAGTGATTTGAATGACCACCAAGAAAATAACAATTATTTCTTCCTCTGCCACGGTCACAACCTCGACCACGAACACGAGCTCGACCACGATTATTAATATTCACAGCATTCACTTTAGAGAATGGTGTTGTCCTAATTGATCGAGATTCGTGGTTCTTTATCAATAACTCGTTATTTTGTTTGCCACTAGAAGACATGAAACTAGTTCAGAATATTGTTTAAAACCTTTCTCTTGATATTGCTATCGTAGGAGCATATTTGAGATATGAAATGTAAAAAATGTCTTCTCTAACATATCAACATCAGTCTTTTTCTCTTCACATAACAACAATTTTGAACTAATTTTAAATAATGCGAAATTGTAATCACTTACTGATTTAAAATCTTGTAACCTTAAATGCATCCACTCATAAGGAGCTTTAGGAAGAATAATTGTTTTTTTATGATCATACCTTTCTTTCAAATTTTTCCACAAGATACAAGGATCTTTTATTGTAAGATACTTCATTTTTAATCTCTCGTGGAGATGATGATGAAGAAAAATCATAGTTTTTGCTTTGTCCTGACTGGATGTCGTATTTTCTTCTTTAATTGTTTCTCCCAAGTTCATAGCATCTAGATGAATTTCGACATCGAGCACCCATGACCAATAATTATTGTCATTAATGTCAAGGGTTGTGAATTCTAATTTTGTAAGGATTGTCATGGAAATACTATCACAAAATATTGTATTTATATTAGAAATTTAATATGTACTAAATATGCAAAATAACATTTAATTTATTAATTATAATAAAAAGAAAAAAAACCGACCTACCTTTAAGACCTACCTTCAGCAATGGAGGCAATAAGAGCTCGTGCTGATAAGGTATTGTGAAATTTAGGAGCACAATAGAACACAACAGATATGGAGAAAATATAGTATAATAATAATAAATGAATGAAATGAAATAATCAAAATTATGAAAATTTGAAGTGGATTTCTCACCAATGTGTATGATTTTAAGATTTACCAGATGTCATTATTTATGACAAGTAGGATGTAATACTACAAGACACATATGAACAACATGAAGACATGACTTTTAGGACACTAAGCAATAAGCATTTATTTATTATTATTATATTTTTTAGGTTAAATTACAAGTTTGACCTTAAAACTTTAAGATTTATGTTTACTTGATGGCTTTCAATTTTGTATCCAGTTATTTGTTAGATATCCAATACAATCATAAATTTACAACTTTTTTTCTAAGTACAATAATTGCAGAGTGGAGAATTGAACCTCTGACATCTAGAGACGATATGCATGTCAATACTATTGAGCCAACAATAAATTTACAATTGAATGTCTAATAAATTCATAAATTATATATAAAAGAGTTTAAATGTGTAATTTAAACAAATTAATAATATATACATGAAAATAAATTATTTATTATAAATATGATAATTTTATAAATGTCCATGCATAACCTCCATAGGATAAAACTCATTCATTAACCTCTCCAATTAATCTTCATAATTATCTTGTCCCGTCTTTATGTTTCATTCTTGTAACCACCTCAATTGTGTATAATACATATATTAAAATAGAGAGAAGAGAAGAACATAAGAGAGAAATGGAGAGAAGAAAGTAGAGAACATATGTATTATACTCAATTGAGGTGGTTACAAGAATGAAACATAAAGACGGGACAAGATAATTATGAGGATTAATTAGTAACCATCTCAATTGAGTATAATACATTTGTTCTTCTCTTCTCTCTATTTTATAACACATTATCAGCACGAGTTTCTACTACTGAAATATTTGTAGAGGTTGGAGTTGGTTCACTAGAACACCAAGAATGTTAAAGACCCACTTGAATTATCTACATATTTTCAAGATATTTAAAACTAAAATTCGAGGAAGGTGAATATTCTATTCTAATCATATGTGTGATTTATATGTTTGAAAGTTGATTGCTAAAATATATTTAATATTAGATTTTACATTTGATCTAAGAAAATTGTAAAACTCATCCAAAGTTTTATGTGAGCATTAGAACTATAATCTTTAGTAGTGGCTTGAAGCATTTATGAGTTTTTTTTTTTTCTTTTGTAGTCTTATTTGCAATTTTGGTTTACATCCTTTGTTGGTTAATTTAAGTCTTTGCATTTTTGGTTGGCTTATTATAAAATTAAAGGACAATCTTTTATAACTATCAATTACTTTGTATTTAAGTGAATTAGACTATTGTTTTCCTCCAAGTTTCTCAAGCATATTGAATTTGTTTAGACATATATTTTTTGAACTCCAAACCCAGTCTCCAAAAATTCACACACTGTATATGTGCATGGGTCTTCATCACAATTTGTTTGCATTGATGGTGAGTATTTAATGAATTATGGGTAAAAGTTAAATTGTTGAGTAATAAGATTTAGGTTTGAGAAACTCAAATAACCTTATTTTGAGTGATCCAAAATAGAAAAGATATTGAAAATAAAATATTTCTTGACTTTAAATTTTTAGTTAAGTTTTATATGGATATATGATATATAATTTTATATGTATGTTTAAAATTGTTGTATAAAATAGACTGTGTGTGTGGGCTACGTGTATGTGCGTGTGCGTATGCGTGTGCGTGCGCGTGCATGAGCATACGTGCGTGCGTGCATATGTGTGTTCCAAATAATATAATATCATTCCCTGAAGTGTATGTTCCAATTTTTAATCATTAATGTTGGAATCATGTTAATAAAGGAAAAAGTAATTATTCTATTAAAACCATACACATATATAATGTTTTGAAGGAAATTTTCATTTTTCAAATGTGATGCAAAAGAGACGATAATCTTGTACCTGTCGTACAATAAGAATTAAAATCCTTATTAATGAAAAAGAAACGATGTGTGGAGGCAAACTTTGAGCATTTATTTGAATCTCTTCATTAGAATCTCGTGAAAAGATTATTATTGTTTTTGAAAACTTGTATATGAGATATTTGGATTTCTTTTAAATCTCCGGAAGAGAATAAAAATAGATAATATTTATGTTTTGTATAGTATATCTATGCATATTATACTTAAAAGTAGACAATATGTTTTCAAAAATTCAAATGCTTGAAGCGAAAAATCAAATATGATATAAAGTCCTGTAGACTTGATTAAAGATTTCGAAAAAGAAAACAATATTTTGACAGAAGAGCAAAATTGGCAATTGATATACTTTATTCTCTTGTAAATCAAAGAGAAGTTTAGTAAATTTGGAAGGTATACGTTGTAATAGATATTATCTAGAAAGATTGATAATAAGAATAATATATGGTATTTATTTGCTATATCTATTATGTCTTCTATGGGAAGTGCATATAGAAAAGTCATGTTTTTCTTCGAATTTGTATTCACACATATTTGTGTAGTTGAAATATATGCAACAATGAACCTGAAGTTCATTGATTCAAATATATTTTCCTTTGACATAATGAGTCATTTTGGGTCAATAGTGAAAATAATTACAGAAAATATACATTGACATCTATTGAAGAACTAAAAGGTTATTCCATCTAATAAATTGGCATGGTGTCATGTTCTCAAGAGACCAATTATCAAACTTTCACTAGCTAAAATTGAAATTTAACTTTTTCTACTTTTGGAATAGATTCATGATTTTATAATTTTTGTTGGCGCATCCAGTTGATGGTCACATACATACTTATTATTTTGTTTTGATAATGCTAGTGAGTTTGCATTCCAAAAATTTGATAATTGATTGGGATAAGTGTTGAATATCCCGTAGCTTATGTTCAAATATCAAAACTTCTAGGTCAAGATATGTTATTGTGTATACTCGACCAATGACTAATGAGCTTATGGCCAGAAGCCAAATATATTTAATCAAGGTATGCAGTGAATATTTTGTTCCACAACAACAATTAAGATGATGAACAATTAAAATTTATGTTGAAATTGAATTTACATCACTTAATTACTTTGAACTTATGACAGGTGAAGTATTTACTACACAATTTAATTGTTATTAATAAGACAAAATTTTCATCTTTAGAGGGAGGAATTAAAGAAATGTTGGAAAAATAAATTGATTAAAATACATAAATTATCTTGTTTTGATCATCATACATACCACTTTGAACCAGAAATTCAAAAGATAATTCATTTGTAAAATATTGTAAATTAATGCTAGATGCATTTACAGAACATTTATTGTTGCAAGAAAATGACTAAATTATAAAAAAATGGTTGTAAATATACCATCTAGAATTGATATCCAAATGCGACTAGTTGTCAATACTAATGAGTCTGCAACATGCTTGAAGTGTGATAGATAAATGGGTTCAAAGATAAAGATCCTCGGAAAATAAGTAGTTAATCAATGACTCAGTTAAGAATATAGATACTTCAGAAGAAATCCTAAATATGAGTACTCATGAGAATCTTGAAGTAAATAAGGATAATAAAGAGATCTCGATAAATTATATGTTAGGACAAGAAAAGATGAAACCATACTTAAATAAGTAAACAACATTTTTGCATACTAATGTTGCTCACGATGTTATTTATGAAAATGAGTATTACATACTCAAATACATTGAGAAATGTCATGACATAGAAATGATTGACTTATGTGGAAAGAAACAATCTAACAGAAATAAATTCATTTTCCAAATCGTGGGAACTAGTAGTTCAACATTAGAGAATGTCAAATATTTGGGGTACAAGTGAGTATTTGTAAGAAAAACAAATAGAGTGGGGTCGCAATATATAAAGCGAGAGAAGTTCTACAATAATTATCGCAAAGAACTGGTATTTATTATGAGGAGACATATTATCCTATGGTAGATACAATACCATGAGATATTTAATTTATCTAACTGTGTATAAAAAACTTAACATGCATCTTATAGATATAGTTAGTACATTTATATGAATCCATTAATAATATATCCTTAAAGGATTAAAGGTACCAAAATCATATAAGTAAAATATTAGAGAATGATATATATATATATATATATATATATATATATATATCATAGAAATTTTTATAAAACATTCCGGATGAATGTAACATAATCATCTTATTAAATATTTGATGATACGAGGGTATAAAAAGAACCCTATTTGTCCATATGCTTTTATAAAGAAATCGCAACATGAGATTTACTATATATATATATATATATATATCGATGATGAGTAGAAACTCTTGAAATATTTCAAAGACAATAGAGTTTCTTAAGAAATAAATTGAGATGATAAGTTTTGCCTTAGCCTGCAAATAAAGTATAAACATATGAAATTGCATCAATTTATACATAAAAGATCTTATATGAACCAATTACATTACCATAATGGTTCATTCACTTAGTGTAAAAAAAAAATTATATCATCTGATATAAAAAAGATAATGAATAACCATAATTTTAAGAAATAAGTGCACTTATATCTTTACTAGTCTATACGCTACCTATCATAGCATGAATATAATATTTTTCCAAATAAAGATATTGGAGTAGGGTTAAACATATGTTATGTTTTTATTTGAAAATTAGTTTATATTGATTTATTTTATTCTTATAAATCTAATTGTGATCTAGTTGATTGTGAAAATGCAAGTTACTTATCTAACCTGTTAGAACTAGATCTTAAACAGGTTACTTAGTACATAGAGAAGATTTTTTTATATCATGATAGCTAATGAAGCATATCATAACAACTATTTTAAATCATGTTAAAATCTTGATGATGTACGAGGCTAGCCAATAGTATTCTTATATGAAGATGATAAAGTATAAAGTATTGACATCACTATTTAACAAATTTCTTTAAAAGACGACTTGGGAGACTTATTGGCGAAGGTGTTACCTGCAACAACATTTGAGAAGTTAAACACGCAACACTTATATGTGACAACCAAGAATATCAAGTGATGTTTTCATGAGGGGGAGTAAATATGATGCACTCTTTCTCCCTTAACCATGGTTTTGTCCCACTGGATTTTTCTAGCAAGACTTTTAATGAAGCAGTTATTAAAATATATGAATGATGTACTATTTTTCCTTCACTAGGTTTTTATCTCATTGGATTTTTTCTAGTAAGGTTACGAAGCATATATTCTATACTAAGTATGATAATTATATAGATATCCATGCATAACCTCCGTAGGTTAAAACTCATCCATTACCCTCTCCAGTCAATCCACATAATTGTTTTGTCTACTGTTTATGTTTCATTCTTGTAACCACCATTTTCACTTTATAAATAGAGGTTGTAGAGATCATTTGAAAACACACCTCTATATATGTTATTTACTTTTTTTTCTCTCAATTTCTTTCTTACTTACTTATATTTGTTCTCTCCTCTGTATTTTATAAGATTATTTATACTTTATATATCATGATTAAATATAAAAAGATGAATAGGCAATCATCAACATGTGGTTACAATATGTGAAATAACCATTAGACCTCTAACCTTGAATCTCAAACCAACAAATTGATTAAAAAAAATAATAATAATAAACAAATAAATAAATAATAATAAAATAAAAAAAAATAAAGAAAATCATTTTAATAAAATCTTAATGTGATAAAACTGATAAAAAAATTATAGAAATCTATCGATTACAAATAGTTTGACATTTTCTCTACCAATAAAAATTTCCAATAGTTTGACATTTTCTCTACCAATAAAAATTTCCATGGATAAAACATATAAATTACTCAATTTGGTGATCACTAACTTTTTTTGGCCGTAACCAATTGACCTAATACTCAAATTGAGGTTCTAATTTATCAGGTTATATTAAATGAAAGGCATGGTTTTTTATCTAAATAATAATAATATAAGGTAATATTAAAACTAGGGAGCTGATAAAGAAAACATTCAAGGCAGAGGAGGAGAAACACAATAAGATTATTAGCCACACTAGTTGATGCACCTTCTTTCATTTGGCAAACTACAAATAAACAACAGGGAAAGTCCATAGTAACAACAATCAGGCACACATGTTTACACTTATATCTCCCCAAAACCTAAGGAAATGGAGATGTAACAAGCTGCCTGGGTGCACTGAATAGATCATTTCCTGCAAAAGGTGAAGTCCAATCGCGCAATCCACCTGAACCTGACACATCTTTTACACCTCCCCCCCCACCCTGCATCCCAAGTTCACACAGCCTCATTCCAGAACCGTTCCTCAACGAGGATGAAAATCCTGGAGACATCTCGCTCGATCGCGAACTCGGGCTATGCAGAGTCCAGTCTATTCTGTCGTAATCGCAGTACGGCATCAACCCTCCGATATTCCAGTCCATCTGTGACAATAACCCTGTCGTTTGTGCTGATGATCCTTGGCTGAGGTTTGAACTCGATCCATAGGAAGATGGGACTGCAAATGAAGATAGAGTTCCACCACCAGCTTTCCACAAACTTTGCGCTTCGGAAGGAAGCGAGTGCGACGAAGCCGCATTCTCTTTCGCCCACGATACATCTAGCCCTGACGATAGCATTTCAACTGGACCAGACATGAATTGTGGTTGATTATGAACAACCTGATGGTAGATCTGTTCTAGCCTTCTATTTTCTGCACCAAGGATCATCCTGCTATGGTTGTGCAACAATTTGTCACTTGAGATTATATTTTTTATAGTTGGAGCATTGTTTGAATACCATGGAGTTGTTCCAGGAAGCATGGGACTGGAAACTGAGTTTTGCAAACCATTTATGGATTGAGGCTGCTGCTGCATAAAAACAACTGGCTCTACTGGCTGCTCCGGCATCTCTCGCCGAAGATTGATGGCTTCGTTTTTAGAAACACCAATTTGAGACTCTGCCCTTACATATGGATGAGAAGTAACTACAGGCAATGGTGGAATCAAAGTTGACGAAGAAAGGCCTGATCCTACAGCAGGCCACCTCTTCTCCCCTCCCCTTAGCAGTCTCGGTTGATCTGACGTCTTCAAAGACTGCTGTATGCTCCTATTGCCTGCTTCTAACCATGCTGGTACCGTCATTGCAGGACTATTATGGCTAAACTCTCGATCGTTTTTACTCAATTGCATTGTAAAGACTGGTGCAGACCCAGGCATTTCTTGAGCTCTTGCCATACTATTTGTTTCACCAACTACTTCGTGATTCGACTGACTGATAGATTCTTTCTGCTTTTGTTCTCTTAGAATGCCTTCCGCCTTATCAAGATCACCACCAGAAGCAACTACGGCTCTTTCAACCTCCTGCTTTGAGCATTTAAACTGTGCTTCAAGAGACGAAATATGAGCTAGTTCACTGCTAATATCAATCTTCAAGTTACTCCCACTCATAATATTAGCAGCGTCCTTGTTCCGGGGTTCTTCCTCGTTTACTTCAAAGAGCCAGGCGACTGATTCCTCTAGCTTACCCTCGTTTAATATTAGTGCCATGGTAGCTCTTTCCGGAGAGAACCCCATAGCAACCAGTTGCTGAGAAAGAGCTTCGAGCTTTCTAGACATTAGATAGCCTTTGCATCGTTCATGCAACTCCTGAGCCCGTTTCTCTTTCTGTCTCTGGTGTTTCTTCTCATTCTTTAGTCGAATCTTCTCCCGTTTCTCATGGTCACATCCAGATGTCCTCTCTTGCTGGTTCGAAGAATCAACTGTCTTCTCTTTTGGATCCTCCGACTCACCCGAGCAACTACCATTGTTAGAAGACAGATCAAAATCAGATGCTGTACCCCGTGGACTGCTTGAGTGGTCATCCACATCTTCCATGTTCTGGAAGTGACCATTGTCAGAGTGCAACGAGGAAGTGGTTAGTGTTGACGATATTTCAACCGTATGAACCACTTCATCAACTGGATTTTGAGCAGTGGTGGCTGCTGAACTCCTGTTTGAATTTTTAGAAGCAGAGGTTTTTGAAGCCTTCAGCTGTTTCTTAGAAGCAGCCCTTGCAGAAGACTTATCCTTGGAGGCGGACTTGGATTTTGACACCGGCATCTTCCAAGATCAAGTAACTATTGACAAGAAATTGGGAAACAATCATTCGGCTAACAATAATGTAAAAAAACAGAAACAGAACAAGTTACAACATGCATTGAACCAATGCTTAACATATGATTACATTTGCAAATTGATTGTACGGATAAGAGAGACAAAAACCTTTTCACATTCGCTGAATGAGAAGAGCCACAAACATTTCCATACAGTAAGGCCAGTTACTTTATAAATTAACTAGGGAAAAAATCACAAATGCAACAACTTCAAGAACTAATGAGTTTCATCCACCCATAGCAAGAGAACTAAAATGCACAACTAATGCTCTACAAGATGTAACCAAGCCGGTTACACAATCTCTTAGGAATTCTGAGGAAAACTAGCTTGACATAACTAACAAAATAGAAAAAATTGCATGCCATTGTTTATGAGAAACAACACCGCCATTTGCTCTAGTATTCTTTGTGTATATAATATAACCTAGAATTCATAACAGACATGCAATTACATCACAAGAAAAATAGTAAGATAAAAGATTATGGCATCTTCCCTTCCATCTAAAAGCATTTCCCTCCCTTTTTTTTTTCTTCACTATGGAAGATTTCGTGGACACCCAATTAATAACTTTCAGGATCGAAGGCAAAATGAGAAAGTGAGAAAAATAAATTTTCGATATGGAGAGATACCACAAACTATTCTGCACTCATGGAGCAAAACTCAGAAACACAAAATTCGATTCAGATGGAAAGATGATGAACGCAAAAACTTTTAATTCTTACATTGAATGTGATAAAAACGTAATGAGTTACAAAATATACAGACAACAAATGACTGTTTACGAATTCTGCATGTCATTGATTTAACATCAATTTCCCTGCATCTAAGAAATTAAAATACTTCCTCCACATCCAACCTCCACAAGAGTTTTGACGGCTTTTACAGGGAAAACGAAAAGAATTGCCAATCTATACTACGCTTTAGAAATGTTTAAATCAGAACAATTTATCCACCAAAAACGAACTCCAAAACCTAAGAATGATGAATCCGGAAACAAAACCCAGATCAATAAGGATCAAACAATTGGGGGAAAGAAAATCAACAATTCATGCACAAACATAGGAAGTGGAGAAACTGAGGACACATTAACAATTAGTCAAATTCCAAAATGAGACCCAAATCTTCGTTTTAACAAAAACAACAACAGATCAAAACTATCAACCGAAATCATTTCCCTACAGAACAGATCCAAGAATCCAGAGTCCAAATCCCCAATTCAATCAAACCCAACAAAGAAATCCAAAACACCGAATACCCAAGCCCCAACAAGAGATCTCCATTATCCAATCCAAAATTCAGAACAAACCCAGAAAAGAAAACACAAGAAAACACCAAAATGAAGAAAGAAACATCGAGATTCAACAGTACTAAAAGAAGATCGCAGATAAAGAACAAAAGAACATGATTGAAATAGAAGGATCTAGAAACTAACCAGTTAGAGAATTTTGTTGGGCAAAGGAGGGAGAGGAAGAGGAAGAGGAAGAGGAAGAGAGATGGGAAAATGGTGATGACGACAACCGGTATGAGGTCGCCTTCGTTGTCCTTTCTCTCTTTTTTAAGCTCTCTCGACCTTTCTTTGTCCCTTTCTGTTTTCTTTCCTTTCCTTTACTGTTTTCACGTTCTTCTTCTTCTTCTTCGTCCTTTTTCTTTTTTCTTTTTTTCCAATTTTTTCTTTTTTTCCTTTTTTTTTTTTTCTCTTTGAATAAAATAAATTAATTAATTAACGATTTCTTTGGGTCAGTTTCGTACACGTGTGAGACAGAACGGTGGCGTCTGGATTTAAATGTCGGTTTGACATTCATAGATTTTTAAATTCTTTTTTTCTCTTTTTTTTTTTAAAAAAATAAATTTTGATGGATTTTCCTTTTTTTTTTTATTTTTTGGTTGAACTTTTTGGGTGAGATTCATTGCTCTTTTCTATTTGTTTTTTTGTTTAATTTCTAGAAGCGACCCCCTACTTGGATTTACAACTCAATGAATTTTTATTTTTATATAAAAATCATTTTATGTAAATATTAGAATCACAATAATATATGTATATATATTCCACAAATACATTCATATATTCGTAAATTGTTGGATTAAATATTAATTAATAAAATTTTAAAAAAATATAATTTTTCAAGTATTTTTAAGACTATTTTCAAATAAAGAAAAACGAATGAACTTAATTAAAATATATCAAAATATCACTCTCACTAACAGACGGTCTATCGCAGTCTATTAGTAATAGACAATGATATTTTGCTATATTTGAAAATATTTTCAACAATTTTATCATTTAAAATAATTATCATATTTTTTTAATTACATTTAAGATTAATTTTAAAATGTCACTTTGTAATAATTTAAAATTAATTAATAACCATTAAAGTTAAAGATTGAAAGCAAATATTTAATTAAAAATCGAGATTAAAAATATAAATGAAATTTAGGATCTAAATTCACAGAAAACTCAAATTTCAACTATTATAACATTTTGAAATTTAGATAAATTGAAATCAAATTTAAAATTCGAAGATTAAAATTATAATATTTTATAACATAGGATTAAATCGAAACTGGGCCTAAAATTTACTGGAAAATAATTAATATTTTTTTCTATTTCATTTTTTAACAATAATTTTTGTTGATTTTTTTATATAATATTTTGGGTGAGATTCATTGCTTGTATATATATAATTAGTAGAAAGTGACCCCCTACTTGGATTTAGAATTCAATGAATTGTTATATAGTAATCATTGTATGTAAATTACGACCACAATTAACGCAGTATAATTTATTGTGAGAGAGAAATAAGTCAAATGAGAGAATGATAAAAACTTCTTTCAAATGTAACACAGTATAAATTGGACACTCTGATGATAAAAATTGAACCTCAAATTTCTTCGAACCTCAAATTTTGAGGTCGATAGTATGAACATTATGTCAATTGAACTATACTTTTGCTGGTTTTGAGGACTCGATTTTTACAATTAAAAGTTTGAGAGTATAATTACTACTACCACTATATTTTAGGGTTTGTTTTTTTATAATTTACCCTAAACAAATTTATGAATTTTATATTACAAAATAATACATTTATGGATCATGTGGCAAAATATTAATGGAAGCAGTAATAGTTATGGTATTAAATTTTCTATATTCTATTTATATTTTCATGGACCAATTGGTGTGAAGTTTTTTTCTTAGTTTAACAATATTAGGATGGAGGATTAATTTACTAGTCGTTTGAACAATTGATTTCATTCCTTCGATTATATTTCAAGGTAGCTTTTAAAATAGGATATTGTGCTTTTATAAAAATCTATGAAATAAGAGTAAAATTATATTGTGCATTTCTGATCGCTTTCTTTGGCTGTTTTATCTTGGAGACGACATTGCATTTTTTAGACCTGTTTGCACACTTGGACAGAATCACTAAATGTCTTAAAGAAAGCAAGCTTCGCACTCAACCTATAACGAGTTTTTGTTTTGTAGGTTTTTACTCTTTGTTTGATCATCGTGTCTTGACCGTTTACTGTTTGTTTTGAGAGTTATGTCATTTCTAACAGAGACAAAGTTTGGATAAATTAATAAATAATTTGTTTTATTAATATTCTTTCACCCTACAAAAGGCCTTAGTTAGCTTTATTGATTTCTTTTTCATGAGATATTTAATGAAAATTCTAATTCTCAATAACTTAATCATTATAAGCGGTAAAGTGCATGAACTGATAATATATCTTTAACTCATATTAGGTTATATTTGAACACATAATATGTGATGTCTAAGTGAAGAAGTGATGTACGAATAAAATGATACTGATAGAGATCTGAGAATATGCAAGTAAAGTTAAGAAAGACTTAAAAAAAATTAATATTTACTAGAGATTTTCACATAAAAGACCTAAAGAATAGACATATATTACATTAATGTCATGCACATTTCATTTTTTTTACAAAATAGACCTATTGGCCTCCATATCTTCATTAATATTAGTGGCTTTTTATAATTTAGCTTTCACCTACATTATATATATATATATTTCTCTCTCCCATGCATATTCTCTTTCCCATACATATATTCTCTCTCTCATAATTCACATCCATTTCTTCCTCTCCCTCTCTTTTCTCCTTCCCCCTACATAATATTTATTGCAAGCGGTAGACGATAACGTGGGGCAAATTGATGGCTTAGCATGAGATGACACGAACGACTTGGGACGAATCGATGGCGTCGATGGTGTGGGGTGAATCGATGGTGACAAATTGAGCATATTTGGTCGACGACATGGCAGGACGAGCAAATTTTTTCAACGACAACGGGGAGAGAGATCCATGGCAACCATGTCGGAAAAAGAAGAAGAGATGAAGACGGAGAGTTATGTATTATAAACCTCCATATGAAGATAGACTTTATTTTTTTTTCTTATTTTTTTATATATAATGTGATATATATATGTACTTTTTTTAAGCTTTTGTAGGGAATTTGATATATACTATGGTATATGCATTCATTTATTTAATATAGACGAGTGTTTTTTTAGACTTATTGTATTATGATATATGTACTATGGTGTAAATGAAATTTATGAAGATTTATATACTGTTGTTCATATATTGGTTTATACTGTGTTTTATGTCAAACATTGAGTCAATCTCTAATTTATAAACTGTAGTATATTTCATATATTGATTAGAATATTTTTAAATACCTAACAAGGTGTATTTAAAATAATCATGAATCCGTCCAAATATTCTAAGGTATATTTAAAATAACCATTAATCTATAAAAAAAAAAAAAAACAATAAATTGATATGTAAAAACCAATGTAAATAAAAAATAAAATTTCATTAAATGCTTTTTTTTTTTCAAATGGGAAAATAGAAAAAAATCAAATAAATACATGTTCTCTCTCCAATTGATAAATGAGAAAAACTAATATTAAATGCATTTTTTCTCTTTATAATAAATGTATTTTCTCTCTCCATCATTAAAGTAGCTTTGAAAATAGGAAAATTANTCTTTATAGTAAATGTATTTTCTCTCTCCATCATTAAAGTAACTTTGAAAATAGGAATATATATATATATAACGAATACAAATAAATATAAAAAAGGGTAAAATCGTCCAAAAATAACACTAAAAAATCTTTTTTTAAAACAATCAAATTTAAAGATATTTATAAAAATATATGGCCAAAATATTTACTAAGAAGTTACACTTTCAGTTTGATGACCTAATCATAAGCCCTCGAAAGTTAGTTGTACTTGGTTTGGAGCAAGCTCGTGGAATCTTGAAATTTTTTTCTAGGAATCATATATGGTGAAGACAAAAAAAAATGTTGAAATGACCTGTGATTCATAGGTAAAATACATATTACTATTTTAAAAGTTAATTATTCGATACCTATTCTCCATCATTGTTCAACTAAAGAGGAAAATCAAATCCACCAAAAGTGGTTTAAGATTTATATTTAGAGCTTAGTTATAAGAACTCAATTAAAGAGTAGTTTGTGCACTTTACCATTTATCTTAATCAACCTATAACAACAATTTAATAATCTTAAAGATAATTGTTCAAGCACGATTAGCACTAATGATATGAATAGTGATAACAACAAAAAATGCTAATGTCTCCAATTTGTAAAACATTGGTAAAATATCGATATTGACGAATTATTCTAAAAAAAAAAAAAAGGAAAATGTAGTTCATAAGAAAAGGAATAAGAATATCATTCAAATATTAGAACATCTTGCTATGCTTTCTACAAGAGATCGTGATTCAAATTTCTCGTCCCTATATGTATGTTTTTTGTGTTTCATAAATTTAAATTAACTCTTCATCAAATTCATGAATATGTTGAAGTATCACAAATTCATCCAATTTTAATACCATGAATGTACATTAACCATAACAAATCTTTTAATGTATACCGATGTTAAAAGAGAAAATCTTAACAAATATTTACGCCAATTTTGTTAAAAATATGCTATCTTTTTTTTTTTTCTAAAGATCAGACAGATACACGACGTTAAATTTGGAGAAAATGAAATGTCTCATTTTTCAAAGTTGGATTTTTTTTTAAAACCTTTTACTTATGTCATATTTGAGTAAAATTACCAAAATAAAACATCGTCTAAACAGATTGGACCTCTCAATCTCTCGATCTCCTCTCTCTTGCTCTCGCTCTCGCTCTCGGGTAACCTCACACATCTAATGTTCCAATCCCACTCTGACAATTCCACTACAATGTCCCTATGACCGACAACAAATAGAGAGAGAAAATGGAGAATGATCGATGCAAATGGAAGAAGAAAATTCGAGAAGAGGGAAAAAGAAAATTGAGGGTAATTTTGTAAGCAAGAGGGCAAATTCCTTAAATTTCAAAGAGTGGCAAAAAACCATTTTTTTTTTTTTTGGGAATTTCATACAATTATTATGTCAATAAATAAGTGAGAATTAAAAATTGAAAATGAAAGGGAAAAAAAGTCTGGAAGCTTCCGAGTTCGACGGCGGTTTTAGGGGGTGCGAGTTAGGGTGTAAGAATCTCAGCCGACCGATCTTCCCCTTTATTCCGCCTTCGGATGTTCCCATGCAATGTCCACCTACATTTTTATTTTTATTCCATTCAATATTCATTTAAAAGTTCTAATTAAATATTTACATGACTTTAAAGCCCTTTTGATTTTATATAAAATTCAACTTTTGAAAGTTAGGAAAAATAAAAATACATGTTGAACTTTCAATCTTTGAAGCAATTGGTTGGCATGTTGCCTTACTTGGTTTATATTTTATTTATTTTTTGAGTTGTGATACTTCGATTTAATTGCATATGTTTGAACTTTTAATATTGAAATTTATAATGCAAAATTCCTTTCTTTTGGTATGTTTCATGTTATAAAATTGGTTCAATTTTGTTAAGTTAAATTATGTAAAAAAAAACAAGTTATAAAATAATAACAGTACAAAATTTATTTGTAGATTAATTAATAATGGTTGAGATTTTTCTCAAAAAAAAAAAAAAACAAAAACTAATAATGGTTACATCAATCTACCGAACTATTTTATAATTTATAAATATATATCTTGAAGCTAAGATCTATTATTTTTAGATTTCTGTTTTCAGATTACTAACCAAATACAACCTTAAAATCTTAATAGATACATATTTTAATTTAATATCTAAAAGATTTGTTAATTTTAAGAAAGATTTGATCATATCAAACACATAATTAAAAATCTAAGATTTACCAAAATGAACATAGCTCGACTAGTATAGTATTTGAATTATTAATCTCGATTTCGAAGTTCGATTCCTCTCCTTTACATATTAAATTTAAAAAAAAAAAAAAACTATCAAATACCTTATAAAAGCATTAAAAGTCTAGAGCTAAACTTATAATTTTACTTAATCTTAAAGAAACTTTAAAAGATCTTAATTAATTAAAAGAAAATTAAGAATAGTCCAATTGAGGTGTCAAAACTCAAGAAGATGATTGCTTCGTCGCACAAATAACGTAAACTAATTTCTTCACTAATTTCCTAATTTAAATTTTAATGGCTGATTTTTCAGACGTAATATCACAAAAATAACAAAAGACAAATTTAAAAAACTACGTCGCAATCTCAAGTTCAATTAGGTTAAATTGCCAGCACATAAAATCAATGAATATAAAATTGATATATTATTTTCTCCCCCATGTGCATAATTATATTGACTCATGATTAAATAAATTAACGATGAGGTGTCCAAATTACTTCATCTCAAAACTTGAGGGAGAAAGGGGAACATTTTTTGTAATTAAATATAGAAAAAGAAAAATATTTTTACTCTTATACAATGAATCAATATTGACCTTAATTAAGTTAAAGAACCTATTAAATAGAGCAAACTAACCTCTAGCCACTTTGATGCCCCTAGCTTGAGTTACAACTTACACGTTTGTATCATCAGCGCAACGACTTTAAACTTTTAATTCCACAAGTTGAACCCTAGTTTTGATACATCAAAATTAATTGCTCATCAAAACCTAATTAAATTATTACCTATGAACCAAGCAATATATGAATAATACACCATTTATAATCGACAAGGAATTAAATAAGTCATAGCGGTATACAATTACTCCAACCTAACTACAACGTCAAGCAAGTAGAAAAAAACACACAAGTTTAGAAACAAAATACTAAGGGAAGGAAAAACATCACCATAGGCATAACATGATACACAACCGCTCAACGAAAGAAACCATTTTCCATGCTTTATTTTCTCTAAAAAGGCTTCACTACAAAGAAAGAGAAAGAAAATGTTTATCGCACAAAGGAACAACTCTCAAAGTCATGTTTCTCTCATTTTTCAAAGGAACATAATTACTAAGGAGGTATTTGACCGATGGAGTGGAGTTGTGAACTCCAACCCTTGTTTGGTCTAAGGAGTTTGTGGACTCCACGACTAAAAGAATCAACTGTATGCTTTATTATCTCTTATACTAAGTCCTACGACTTCACAACTCCACTCCTTACTCTAAATACCCCTTAACAAAACCATATCCTATAGGAGTCAAAATGGAGTTTCTTAGGCCCGATTTAATAACCGTTGTTTTTAGAATTTGACTAAAAATTTAAATGTTTCATTAAGAAAAATGAAAATCATTGTAGTTATAAAGAAATGGTGAGAAAACAAGTGCAATGTTTAAGTTATCAAACGGAGCCTTAAACTAGTAGTGCTGCAGAAAAACTAAAGTAGACAAATTAACATGAAAATATTTCAATTCTAAGTAGTGCTGCATACAAACTAGAAGACAGAAATGGAGACACAAAACTGCATGCATAAATGCCAGTAGACAATTGAGCAGTCAATTTTACCATTTAGAATAAAATGAAGTAAAGACATGCATTAGTTTTTACCTTGATTTTTCACCCCTACAAGAGTTGAAAGCTTTTGTAATACATCTGAACCAGGTCAAAGCACAAACGGGAAATTGGCTACTAGTGACATGATTCAGTCAATGAAGACTGCTGCTTCCTGTAATGACACATAAGACAGTCGAAGGCTATGAAGCAAATAAAGGCTATTTGCTAATTATGTACCAAATTTGAAGTGAGGCGCATCCAAGGGGTTCTGATATGGTATTGGGAAAAGTCTAGGTTCTGAATTCCCATCAAACGCTTAACAACTTAAAACCATTGTTCTCCCGGAATGAGTGGGTGGGAAATGGTCTAAAATACTTGGTTACATATAAGAAGAAAAGCATTCCAATTGAGACAAATATCCTTAATAGAGTAATTTGAAAAGAGCTTGGACTGCGAACTCCAAGAAAGAATTGTAATATCTGAAATCTTGTTTTGTATTGGATATAATGAGGGTGCTAAAGATGTATCAACCTAATTGAGATATCTGGGTGCATCTCCCGATCCTTAGTAGTTTATTTGGTTCATGTCTCTTTGTAATTTGAGTTGTGCTCTTTCATTTATATCAATGAAAAATTCTGTTTCCATTTAAAAAAAAAAAGAGTGGGGTGGGCAATGACTATGAGCATAATGCAAAGACTAATAAGTTAATTCTAATTGATGCTCTTCTATTTTACATCACACACAAAAGAAGGAAAAAACACAATGGGCAAATAATGGCGTGTTCTTTGTAGGAGAAAGGGAGAGGAAATGGATCATTTGCTTTGGTATATTGTGATTTTGTTAGCTTTTGGTGGAATCGTTTCTTCAAGCCTTTTGGGGTTGTGTCGGCTTGTAATAGTGGGGGGTGTTGTTCGATGTATGAGGTACTCTTGAACACTCCTTTTTGAGTTTATGTGACAAAAGAAAGGTTCTTTAACAGTTTTGTTTTCTTGCCATGATTTTCTTGTAGTCTTACTGGGATCAAGCCTTATATTAGGAAGTATGGGAGGGAGTACTATTATCTTACAACTCCCTTTATTCTGCTTTTTCTGTTGGGACTAGTTCTGGTTTCTATATCCTTATTCTATACTCTTGCAAACGTGCAAATTTGTAGCTGTCGTGCAACTCCTTATTTACGTGGGTATTTAGCTTGAGAGGAAAACTAGAACTTTTTGTGGGGTGGAGAGGTCGGGAGGATCAGGTTTAATTCCTCTTTAAGGACGTCTGTTAATAGAATTTTTTGTACTCCGAAGCAAGTTATGGTGACACATGAATATGATACGCAATAGGCATTGGAGACTAGAAGTCCTCACCATTCTAAAGCTTCCATCGCCACGGAAGCAGCCAACTTAGAAAGTTGAAATATTCCATCAAAGTTTTTTTGGTCCATAAACTCCTTATTAAATATTGCATCAGATAAAACTACTGAAGATGCTCCTTGTCTAATATAATCCCCGGTAGACTCTGAAAAAATTTAGAAGAAACAAATGAATCTCAGAATCGGCTCAAGTTACATCAGACTGATAAAAAGAACTTCCAAAAACTGACTAGCCAGAAAAACAAAGACAGTGAACTGTAAAATGAACAACACGACAAAACAACACAAGCTCAAAATTACTTTGTTTCAAAGATAACCTCAGTCGATTTAAGAAAGAACATGAGTTATAATACGAACAGCAATCTTATGCTACTTTAACACTCTTCCTCGTTAGAGTATTTGAGCATATATCTGAAGGAGTCTTAGCTGTCATGCAAGAAATTACGAATCATATGAGCAACATTAGAGTTGGTCTTACATGAATACCACCGAATAGCTGAAAGAAAAAAAATCTACCAAATAGCTATTTGCATGAATCTATTTGACTCGGTAAATCTGGAAAGATAAAATAGAATTCATAAAGCATATCAAACAGACAGAGTTGCTACTAGATGCTAATACAAAAGGGAAAAATACACTTTTGGTCCCCAAGGTCTGAGATTCGTATCTATTTGGTCCCCAAGGTTTCAAAAAGCACATTTTTGTCCCTGAAGTTTGGAAAATAGTTCTAAAAGGTCATTGAGTTAATTTGACCGTGAGTTGACTAACGAAAATTTAATGTGGCCAATTGAAGTGGCAAAATCTAAATGAGGTGGAAAACTTTACCTAATTTACATTATTTTTAATAGATTACATGGCATTTTTTTAATTATCTTTCATTCGTTTCTCTTCCCCACTCCATTCCTGTTCTTCTCCAATCTCCCTCCTCATCTTCTCCCATGGGCTTCTCTCTCTTACCATGTCTTCTCTCTTCTTTTCTATTTTTATCTTTTCTTCTCTTCATTGACTGCCCCCATCTCTGTCATACCATTACCTTGGTTATAGCCTGAATCCTGAACACCACTGCACCATCACTGGGTTAGTGCCTCTGCTTCAATGTCTACAATGGCATCACTGCCAGTGCCGCCACTATGGTTGCCAGACAACAACAAGAAGTATAAACATTCGGTGAAATACAGCAGCACGTGTCAGACAGCTAGAGAGAGCACTCCAAAATTGCAATCAAAATCCCCAAATCAAAGAGCTCTAATAGTTTAATTCGATCTGAAATTCAATTTTACCTTCCTAATTTCACAGGTTCGAACGGTACCAATGGCCAATTTTACAATCTGAAGACACGATAGGAGGAAAAAAAAAAAACCTAATTTTTCTTCCTAGTTCCAGCAATTGGCACTTGGCAGGGTAGGATGCATTTCTGAATAACCTAGCACTCCCAGAAGTTAATTTATGGAGCCAAATCACAAATGCCAAAAGCTTCAGGTGGAGCAGAAGGATGAGAATTGAAGGATATATTATCTGTGTGAGATCGACGGTGCTGGATTTTTATTGGATTTTGTATGTTTATTCTTACAATGATGGAGTCTTATGCTTTTTCACCGTTCACCCTCCTCTCATCTCCTTCTTTAGAACAAAGTAAAAAAAAAAAAGGAGGAAAAAAAACAAAAAGGAAGGAGAAGAGAAAAGTCAATAGGAGAAGATGGAAAAGAATATAAAGAATAAAGGGTAATTTAAAAAAGAAAATCATGTCTTCTAATAAAACAATATAAAGTAAAGTAAAATTTGCCACCTCAATTTACCACATCAAAATTTCCGTTAGTCAACTAACGGTCAAGTTAACTCAAGAACTTTCTAGAACTATTTTCCAAACCTCGGGGACTAAAATGCACCTTTTGAAACCTTTGAGATCAAATAGACACGAAGCTCAAACTTCTGGGACCAAAAGTGTATTTTACAAAATCAAGTATCCCTCGGGGCTTTAGGAGCAAAGGGTTTAAGCTGAGTACTGACCAATAGTTATGCCCTGAGAAGCAACCATTGAGATATGCGGAAATGGCTTCTTGAGGGCTGATATATATTTAATACCACCTAATGCAGAAACTGGATACACCTATTTTTCAAGTTTAAAAATCAAAAAAAATCTATAAAAAAAATGACAAGGCTAGAACCATATTTTGATGCCAAAAACAAATATAAGCAGGAGAAAAATTTTAAGCACTGAAGCACACAAAGCAAAATAAATTACTTGCATGAGTTTTCTAATTTTATTATTCATAATTGCATACTAATTCCCACTCAGAAATTTTCTTGGGGATTTATTACATAGAAAAACATGAGGGAATAAAAAATAAATGAAAAGTATATTTATGCAGGACATTTATGTTTTTTTTTTCCGTCTAGTATATAGGAAATTATGTTCTCTCTCTCTTTTAATTAAGTAGAGCACAATTTTAATCACGTTCAGTTGCGATAAATGCAGAACTCCAAGAATTCAATTTTTTAAATAAATTTCTAGTCCTCCAAAGAAATGTAATAGTTCCTTGAAAGCTGTATGTGAACGAGCTTGCCATATATCTTAGAGAAATAAGTAGGGAACATGGTGATGGGAAATGATAACCGACTCTCAATGACTTCCCTAAACGAGACAACAAATTTACTTACTTTAACAATCTCAGCGCCAGCTTCATATGCAGTCAGTACCTGCAAAGTTACATATAACTAGGTTACAAAGGTAATTTAAAAGTTCCAAAAATTTTTGTGGCAGAACCAATGATTTCACATGCAAAAAGGAGGAATCCTTGAGAAATAGAAAAGAGCCAAAAGTCTTATCCAATTACTTCTGTTGGGGTCATCACACCAGGTATATATAAGAATTCGCCTTCAATATCATCCATGATACCCTGCAAATCAGTTGAAATAATCTGAAATGAAGAAAATATCTTTATAGTCTCTTTTAGTTTGACTCCCAAGACTTGAAAAATCACGATAGGTAAAAAACATGGAAAAAGATACAAGGTTTCAACGTATACATTTAATGTAAACCCTCGAGTCTTGTTAAAGACAAATCAAGCCAAACTTGGATATTAGGATTAAAGAGGTCTAAATATAAGTTAAGATTATAAGGAGAAAGCTTGAGGATGTTGGGAGAAGGAGGAAAATACTTTAGGGGTCATGAAGCACACAGGTACTAGGTGAAGATGTAGTAGGCTTGGTTAAGGAAGGTAAAATTTGGCTAAATAGGGAACCATGCATTGAAGGCATTGTTGAGGTGTGCAGCAGCTTAAGTAATTTGAGGTTAGTGAGCGAAAGGTGGGTGTTGAGGTAGGTGAAGGCATGACTAAGGGATGGCCGAGAGAGAGGAGGCCTTGCGTTGAAGCCATGCGTTGGCCAAGCCCATGCGAAGGTTAGAAAGTCAAGGTGACGTGCATGGCAAAGGGTTAGGTGACTTAGGCAAGGAGGCGTGAGCGTGCGTTGAGATGCATTGGCTAGACGAGGTAGGCGTGGAGTGGGGCTATGCATCAACTGTGAGGCTAGGCGTTGGGGTGCAAGAGGAGGTATGCGCTGGCCAAATGGGGTATGCGCCCAAGGGAGACTATGCGTGGGAAGGGGTATTCGCCCAAGTATGACTATGTGGCCAAAGAAGAGGTTATGCATCCAAGTAAGGCTAGGCATTGAGTGAGTATGTGGCTAAGGAAGAGAAGTATGTGTTGAGTAGGTAAGCTTGGGAAGCAAGGTTGGGTTGACAGCAAATTGGGTCATGTGGCTGAACGGAGTGGAGTTTGGGCTAAAACAAGGGTGAGGTGGGCGCTTGGTAGAGCATGCAAAGGTGGGAATGACACTTCAAAAGGAAGGCTGTGCATTGGCCTAGGCAAGAAGAAGAAGCTAGCATGCAAAGAGGTGTCAAGTTTGATGCATTGGTACATGCATGCTGAAGGCAGCTTGGACATGCAAGGTTGGAAATGTGTCAAGCACAGGTGGTTTTGGGACTTCTAAAAATGGGGCAACTAGGGGACATTGGTTCTGATCCTAGGCTGCCATTTGATTTGGAGAAGTGAGGAGTGAGGAATTCGTGTTGGAAGACAGAAAGGTCAGCTGGTCGCATAAGGCAGGCGCCCATCGCACATGCCATCGCCCAACGCATAGCGCATGTGTGCACGCGCGCCCTATCACAAGGCGCGCCTTCAGGACGACATGGACGCCCGTTGGCGCGCACATCGCACGGCCCAGCACATGCCCGCGCATGCTACATTGCCCAACCCCTCGCGCGCGGGCTCGCCCACATCCCAGTCGCCACGCTCGTGTCACGCCGTGTCTGTGCGAGGAGTGCCACCCATTTGCGCGCAGCCTTGTGGCCATCCTGCACGCTGACTACCCACCGCCGCCCACCAACCTAGACAATTTACCTAAAAAGTTGTATTTCCGGAAGTTGAACCTATTTTTCAGTAAGTTGTGGTGGGTAAGTCAAAATATTCAATTTGAGGATATATTTAAGACCAAATTTGATTTATTTGAGAAATTAGACTAATTTAGGATTTCCTTGAAATAAGTAGAATTCGAGGAAATAGGATCGAGAGTCGTTCGAGGAAATCAGTAGGAAAAATCACAACAAAAGACTGTGAGTGGCTCCTACTTTCATATGATTTGTGAATTGTGTATATATATGCTATTATACATATATATGTAAGGTTTGGAAATGGGCATGATCGGGAAATGTGTCTTCCTGGCTTTTGTACATTGATTCTAGTGTTGATTGGTTTCTGTTGTTTTGCTAGAATGATTGTTTTACCTTGATTTTGCTGGATAACATGAATTGACAGGAAACTGGGATTGTACCTGGAAAATTGTTAGTGTGTCTCAAGCACGACTAACGGGATATTGTCGACATGTGCACATTCAGCAGGCTAAGTGGGTGTTGGAATTGTTTCCTCGAACTCGTGAATTGTTTCCTCAACTTGCATATTGGGAATAAACGAGAATACTTGGGAAACACATGATCATGCCAAAAGGAGCCAGTTACCAGGCTGGGAGAGTTACATTTTTATGTGTTATGATTGCTTGATTGTGGAATTTGTTTTTCCAAAAATGAATTTCCAAAGCAAAACTTATTTTCTTATAGATTATACCACTCATTGGGCTTTGAGCTCACATTTTCCAATGTTTTATTTTTCTCCTCCCCAAGTAACGGAAAAAGGACGTTCTGGAAGTGACACTCAAGGTCTGAAATTGCCTCTCCCAAAGTAAAATCCTGAGTCTGGTTATTAGAAGTCACTAGGGCTAGCTAGGATCAGGAATGTTTTTAGTATGAACTCTTGAAACTGTCATTAAAAGTTAATTGTAATATACATATTTGTTATCCGATAAGTTAGTTTAAGGACAGACAGTAGGTGTCACAAAGGTGGTGTCTACTGTCTTCATGTCTCCTTTTGGGTTGGGGAATAAACTCGGGAGGGGGTGTGACATTTAAAGTTCACTGTGACATATAAGCAAAAGTAAAAGTGGTATACTGGTCCTCTATCAACGCATACCTTTACCATAGTAGGACTCATTAGAAACTTGGCTCCAGCTTTTACAGCATTCTTTGCATCCTTAATATTAAGAACTGTCCCAACCTGCACAATATTTGGGAATCCTCAGAACTCAACGGGTCAGGTGCCCATCCATCATTTTTTAGGTTAACAAGTTGAATTTTGGTAAGCATTTAGAGTACAGATATAGTTCATCCTTGTTGATCAAAGGTTCAAGGGAAAAAAACTTCACAAATTTTGACCTAGGCGTGCCAAGGATATATTACAAACATTAAGAGATGATCACACCCACGAAAAGCAAAGAAAATAATTACTCCCAATGTTCTTGTAGGATAGTCTTGTAGCAACTGATATAGAACCTGCTTCAAATTTATAACAGAGAAAAAAAGTAAAAAAAAATGAATGAGATAAATACCTAAAATTACTAAGAAATACAATGAAAAAGAAAATATTCTCTACAACAACCTCAAGCACACCTGGCGTCGACATAACAATCTCCAGCTGCATAGCGACGAAAGAGGAAAATAAGATAGAAACCATCAATCAATTCATCAGGAGGAATGGGAGAAAAAAAGCCGTTTCATTCAATAAAATTAATATGCTCTAGTCACTTGCTATGGTTATTACTTTTCATGCACTTACCACTTACAAAAGCGTCATGAGGGCAATTTCTTCAACCTATTAAATTCTACTAATCATTTTGAAAGCATCAGAAATAAGAAATCATATATCAAAAAAATATTTGAAACTACCGATGAATATTGCTCATATCACCAATTCAAATACGATTTTCATTTACAGGTTAATTACGATCGAAAACTTCAAATTAAGAGCACTCACAACTGATATTCCACCATTTAGCGCAGCACAAGCAGCACTCATTGCCAGCTCTGCACTATAGTGAATTTAAAGAAGAGTTAAGGTGCATACCAAGGCTCTTGATAACTCTAGACAAATGATACTGAATTTCTTAACACAAATAAACATCAGTAGCCTAGACTTCTTTGAATTAGAAATAAACATGAAGGTATGTTTGAGGGGTCTCTGAAGGACGCAGGAAGTTTGGCACACTTTGATGCCTTTCTTCGGATCAATATCATTAACATTTTCGGTAATCTATCTTTGATTAGAAATGATTCCGTTGGTAACTAGCTCCTTTAGGCTTTATCTAAACCTAAACTATGTCCATTTCAATTCAATTCGAATAATTTTCTTACTACTTCAAAAAATCTGCAATGATTTCCAAAATTGAGGAGAGATTCTACTTCTGCAAACCAATAAAATAATGAAAATGTATGTTACCATAAGGTTGGTGCTATCTAACCATTTTTAGTAATATAATCATGAAAATGGTTTATACAGATAGAAGTCCTTGATGTCATTTATCAGCTAACCAGTAAAACATACGGAGAAAGTAACAAAGATATTAGGGTTACCTGCTGGCCATCAAGAACTAATAATACAAACTCATGAAGCAGAGAGTTTTAAGAGAATCCAGCACCACCATATTCTAAAATGCAGAAAGTATTCCATAAAAATGGGTTACCTGCTAGCACGAAGGCAAGCAATGACTCCAGAATTGTTAATTGTTCTCAGGGTCTTGTCTTTGGGAGACACAGGTAGCTGACTAGAAGCACAAAAAACTCTAAAGCGAGCAAATGCAAAAGGGTTCCAACACCCTATAGCGGGCAATGACCACATGCTGATGCTCCTAGAAACCAACATGTACTTCAAATACAGTCTTCTGGTCGTTAGTTTATAAGCAGTATTTTATCCCAGCCAATCAGATATACTGATGATGATTGATGATGGATGTCACATCAGCAGTCGAGGATTCAAGGGAATAACTAACATAGGAGAAAATTTTATAATGTTAAACTGTAAAGGAAAAGAAAAGTATTGAACAATATAATAAACAGAATATTAACAGAAAATAAGTTATTCATCAGTTGAAAGTTGGCATAACAATTATACGTGTATAAGCTGCATATTGTTTCAGCTTAATTAAGGAAAATGGACCAGAGGAAAAAATGCTGCCATCCCAATTTATTGATCGAACTAAAGATGCTCACATGGGAACAGGCAAAGCATTTAGGCACGTGGAATGCAACCAAACATTCTACCATGAGAGTAATGTGAAGTAGCACAAGAGGATTACAATAGGACCAAGCTCGTACATATTTTTAAAAGCAGTTAAAGAAACCACTGTTTCAGGAGGAAAAAAAGTGATCAGACAATAAACAATGAAAATAAAGTACAAAATTCAAACAGACGTGAAAACGATTATGGACAAATAATGTGAGCAAAAATATGTCAAATTTACAGACATGTAAACAATCAAAAGTTCTAAATTTCTTTTGCCTCCTTTGAAGTGCAGGAAGGAGGTTTTTGTTCGTTGTTCTTGGCTTCTTTCCGCATGTTCTACAATATTTCCACAGATTCATGTAGATTATTTTCCACGACAGAAGATCAGGGACATGTGCTTAGCAAGCCACTATTACAATGCAATTCAGCAATCGTGAGAATTTGGATTGATCAAAACGGCTAAAACTTTTAAGAGAAAGTTGAGAGGTTCTAGGTTTTGAATATTTACACATTTCTCACCACGAAATCATGTTTCTTAGATAGAAGTGTTGACAAATTTTCATGCCGGTGAAGGCCTATAGGCGGCAATGCTTCCATAAGCTTCATTCATTGCTAGGTTTGTGATGTAGGAGTTATAACACTCTTTTGTTAGTGAATACTTTTAATATTAGTGGATGATTTGATGTAGCTCTTATACCTATGTAAACCGGCAGAAAAGAAGTTGTATTTACCTTCAACAACCGCTTACTTCATATAGATGACCAGTTATCTAGGTGTCCAGTCACCTTCCTTGTATAAATAGGCCTTCATGCCTTCAATTCCAATTATTAATGGAAGATTATTTCTTGATTTCTTGAAGCATACATTAGTTTGGGAGTACCTTGCCTTCCTTCTATGCCAGTATTTCACTCTTCATACATACATATATATATATATATATATAGTATTTTTCCACAGGATAAAATAATAATGCCAATAACAAGAAGATATACAAGGAATTACATAACCATTATGAATTTAAGAAACATTTGAAACTAAACTTGAGGTAGTCTGCTGAAGGACAGAAACCAAAGGTCTGTCGAAATCTAGTTAGTTAATATAAAGACAATGATTAAGAAATCCAAAATGAATTAGAAGTTGCACAATGATTGGTAGTTTCGTCATTTATACTCACTAAAATGGAGAAGCTTCTTATTTGCAAATTGGTAAAAGCAACTTCCACAAGTCTGGAATTGGTCTTCCCTGTAATTATCTTGTATTGGGATTTTTTCTTTTTTTAAAAGAGAGAGAGAGTTTCTTTCTTTTTTTTTCTTGGTAATCAAAATGATAACAAGCTGAAGGGGTTTGGCTTTTCCTTCTCTCATATTGGACAAGGATCAATACTTAGAGTCAGAAAACAACGGCCTATCCTTCATGGAGTAAATCATCTAAGGTTGTCCTTGAAAAGGAATATCATCTTGTAGATAAAAAAAAAAAAAATAGTCAAGTACTAATTACCACATTACCTGCTTATAGTATCACTTGCAGTTCAACTAGGTACTGTGGCTGCAACCTTGATGTGGCATCAAACCTTTTGTGTGTACTTAAAAAGTTGTGGTACCATACTTCCAACAAGAAGTAGGGACCAGGACCAACTACGTTCACCTCCTAAAATTTTCTGATCAGTTGTTAAAGGAACTGATAGATTATTGATATAAGTGGCAATGTTATTTTAAACAACTTTATCCCATTCATATTTGAGGCTACAAACTATGGATGTTTCAAGTGGAAACTTAGGTATTTGAATGTTTGACGCCGATTGATTACCAGTAATCATTGCACGAGCATAAACCGGCCATGAAATGATGAAACCGATTAGAGTCTCTAATGACAATCTCCTTCTGAAGTAGCCTTGAAGCTAACTTCATGAAATTATGACAATCTACACAAATTCGAATGTTTTTCATAATCCTTATGGGAGTATCGGCACGAACCAAGTTAAAATCATTCATTACAGAAAAAACCAAAGCCAACTTCTCGCTATGATGATACAGTTGCTCCTCTTTTTGCTCGTGTTCCACATCATGCAGCGCTAAGCTTGTCTCGGGCACATAACCGATCTCCTTTAACCTCCCAATGAGTTCTTCAAGCTCATTCCATATGACCTCCCTCTGTGGATGACGGCAACCTCCAGATGCAAACTCATGCACTTGATTTTCTATTTCTACCCAACTTAATCCAGGTTCCTTTCTCACTCTAGACCCTTTCATTTCCATTCTAATTAAGTCTGCTTCATAAAAACTACCACTGAAGCAATATAGATTTGACATTTGCACATAAGCTAAGGAATTGCCAGGATCTAACTCCTTCAATTTATAAGATGCTAATTTGGCTAATTCTGTTGCACCATGCTTCCTACATGATCCCAGGAATGAACTCCAAACAACAAAATCAGGTTCTATAGGCATCTTACTTATAAAATCATGAGCCTCTTGAATCTGACCAGATCTCCCCAAAATGTCAACCATGCAAGCATAGTGATCTAGTTGACAAACAATACCATAATCTGTAATTGAATTGAAAAGGCTGATCCCTTCTTCCACGAGCCCAGCATGGCTACATGCTGAAAGAAGAGAGACAAATGTAGTAGCATCAGGTGGCACATTCATATTTGTAAAAAGCTGCAATGCAATCTCAGCTTGACCATGGACAGCATAGGCCTTCATCATTGTGTTCCAAGAAACCAAATCATGATGTTTCATTTGATCGAATACTTTCTTAGAGGAAGAAATTGAACCACACCTCCCATAAGCATGAATCAAGGCATTATTAAGGACAGTGTCATCCTCAGACATAGATTTAATTAGCAGTGAATGATACGTTGAGGCATGCTTCTCGGTTAGAAATCCAGCACAAGCCTTCAATACAATTGAAAAAGTGTGTCCATCTGGAGTTAAACCTTCTTGTCGGAACTGACAAAAAAGAGAAAGGGTTTTCCCAGGGTCATGGTCTACGAAAGCTGTCATAATGCTGGTCCATAAAACTATATCCCGATTATACCCACCTTCAACAAAAAGCCTATAACTATCTGCAATATCCCCTCCAAGTTCTGCATTAGTTTTCACTAATGCAGTAATTATTTCAACTTCAGAAATGAAAGCAGTTTTTAATGCTTGACAGTGTATCTGATGACAAAAACCCAGACCGTCCCCAAATTCATCCCAATTGCAGAGACTTGTGGAAGACAAAGTGCTTAAAAGTGTTGCACGATCAAACCCAATTCCTTGATGATTCATTTGCATAAATAAATAGATAGCCTGATGTCCAAGTTTTCGGAAACAAAAGCCTGCAATCATCGAGTTCCATGTTATAAGGTTAGGTTTTTCTATGCTCTTGAACATAGTCCAAGCATCATCTTTACTATCATTGTAAGCACCATCTTTAGAGTAACTCTTGCTATACATGGCAATAAGAGCATTTGCAACATAAACAAAGACATCTAAAGACCTTTTCAAGACAAACCCGTGTATCTGCCGCCCGCGTTCGCCGTCGTGCTCCCCAAATGAGGTAAGCAAACTTGCAACTGTAAACTCATTGGGCCTGTGATCTACCAACATTCGCGAAAATATAAGGAAGCACTCATCCACAAGGCCATACTGAGAAAGTCCCGAGATAAGCACAGTCCAAGAGACAAGATTTCTCCTTGGCATCTCGTTAAATAATTGGTAGGCATAGTCTAAGTGGCCACATTTACAGTACATGTTGATAAGATGGTTGGTAACAAATAGATCAAATGTGTTCATGGGATCATCCCGGGACATCATGTAACGGTGCAGACCCATGCCTTCTTGGAGGCAGCGGAGGCGTGCACAAGCATGAAAGAGATTAGCATAGGTCTGGTGGGAATGAGGTTGTCTAGAGGAGTAGAACAGTGAAAGAGCCTGCCTAAGGTGGCCGCGTGTGGAAATTGGACGAGATTCTAATAGATAGTCATTATCAATATCTTCTGTCCTATGCACAATATCACCTTCTGCCGCCGATCTCCAGCATCTAAATTGGAGACCAAAAGCATGCTTACTTGGGTATGAAACCAAATTCCGTTTGGCAAGAAATGGACAATAAATTGTCGCGAGTTTCATGAGGTCAATGATCCTATCTGCCTATTAAACAGATAAAACATTACTGTACCACTCAGGCATTTCAACAAACATTTAGAACGCAAAACTCACTAGCTCAATTTTCACCAACAAATCAACGAAAAAGAAAACACTCATACTTTTCCAAAAAAAATCCCCAGAAATTCGCTTCCACAAACACAAATATAAAGCTACAAATTACCCTTTCTCACTGACATTCTCTTACCACAATAAGCCACTTAAAAATTCAAACTCTACAAAGAACAGGGTTCGTCTCAAACGTTCTTCCCTTCATAAGAACACATTGGGGCTTAGAGCAGAGGAGTGAAAACAGTATTACATGCACACATATATATTAGGAATAAACAATAAAGAAAGAAGTGTGTAAAGTTGTATAAATAGTGAAAAGAAATGGACTCGAGAGGTGGGGCAGAACATTTGGAAACAAGCAAGAAAGAAAGAAAGCTAAGAATTGAGAGGAGTTGAGGAAGAAGACCTTTAACAGATTTTTTAGCATAGAAAACGGCATTGATTTGCGAGCTCACACAGTCAGAGTTGCAGTTGCGGTTGCGGGAAATAGGAGCTGATGTGGGCCGGTCGATCTTTTGGGCTTCTATTGGAACTCGTCAAGTGGGCCTTGTGGCTTTAAATTAGTCCTTTGGGCTTCTTGAAAACTAGGCCCATCTGCTACCACCTTAGCTATAAAAGGAAAATAATTAAATGGAGATGCACCAATATATTCTACAACCCAAATAACTCCCAATAAAAAACTGTCATTTAGAATTTAAAAATGATTTTTTTCTACCATATACAAGAAAGCGGTCCAACGGATGTATGAGATTAGGTTCAGCCTAAACTATACTTAATCATTGTCCTTTTAGGATAAATTTTAGAATGTACGAAAGAGATTTTATACAAGAGATGCAATTGGTATTTTAAATGTTTGTACTATGTTTACGTTGATTTCTTTTTTCAAAATGAGCATAACTCAACTGTCACAAATACATATACTAACAACTTCAAATTTAATTTTTGGTCAAAATAGGAATAATAACAAAGGTTGACTTTCTTTTCTTTTTCTTTTTTTCTTGAACTACAATACTCAAAAGACATTTTAGAATCTACACAAGTGATGTTTTTTTTTAGAATAGATGATATTATTATACAACAACAAGGAGGATCCCACAGCCCAGGATAAAAAATGCAACAAAGCAACAAAATAGAAGCAAAGACAGGGCATCAAAACCAAAACAAAACCAACATGATAAGAATAGAACAAAACCAACACATAGACGCAAACACGTAAACCACCAGGAAGATAGGCCGAGAGAAAAACCCAAAACCCCATAAACTAGGGGCTACAGCAAAACAGAGAACAATGTGAAGTTCAAAAGGGAAAAAAACATCCGTACACACACTAGATAAGACCAAAAAGGTCAACCCGCCCGGAAGTAGCACGAGCACGAACCGTAGAGACTATAAGGTGAACCAGAGCAGACACCAACCTCGGTCGACCTCCATGCAACCGCCGATTACGCTCCTGCCAGATGTAGTATATGGACGCACACTAGAAAATACGGAACAACTTACTACGCACCCCCTTACCCGACCCACTCGGCACAACCAACTTAACTCTACATCCCAACCAGCCGCCTGATGCGTCGAACCAACTAATGCAACACAATAGACCACACCTCTCTCCCAAACCCACACTCAAAAAATAAATGATCCCGCGACTCCACACCTCCCCCACACAAGAAGACACCTCCCTCTAACAACACACCCCAACTCCTCAACTAATCCCACGTACCCAACCTGTCCCTCACTACTAACCACGCACAGAAGGAGCGACGCGGAATACCACCCCCCGCCTACAAAATACCAGCCCAAGACACCCTATGACGATAAGGACATATAATCTCCCAAACACTAGCGATAGAGAACTGACCACTAGCATCCGACACCCAAACCCAATAATCTCTCCCCTCACCTTAGGCCCTACTGCCTGGATAAAACCACTAGATCTCAAGCAGCTCCCAAGACACTGTAGGCCACCTCCAAACTCCCTCACCATCCAAGAACTCCAACAACTACGCTTCTAAACTACTCCTTACATCATGAACCACCGTAGATCCGTATGAATTCAAAATCGCGCCCCCCGGCACCAAGGATCCTACCAAACAAAACAAAACTGTCCATCGCCAATCATCAAACGAACTAGATGCTTGAATCTATCTCTACTTCGCAAGATAGCCCTCAAGCACCAAGACATCCCAACCTTACTCCTAATAGCCCCACAACAACCGCCCACGCAAAACATACGCCTCCACCCACGCCACCCAAAGTGACCCCGATTTAATTAAGAGAAGCCAGAGCAGCTTCATAATAGCAGCCTGGTTCCAAGAGGCCACATGCTTCACACCTAACCCTCCTTCTCCCAACGGCAACACACACCCTCATCCCACGCCCACCTAGCACCACCCCGACTCACCATACTACCCTTCCATAAATAACTACGAAACAGACGATCAACCTCATGAGTTATACATGCAGGCAACACGAATATGCTACACCAAAAAACCTGAAAGGACTGTAAAACATACCTAACAAGCTGCAACCTCCTAGCAAAGGAGAGGAACCTCACTGCCCAGCTTCTAATACGAGCTGTAATCCTCTATATCAAAGGCGCACAATCCACGGCCCTCAACCGACCTGTCAATAAAGGTAAATCCAGATACCTAACAGGTAATGAACCAAGAGAGACTCCCATATACGCAGCTAGTTCCTCCGCCTCCCTAGATTCCACACCCGCAACAAACATGAACCTCTTCCCAATATTTGCAACTAACCTAGACAACTCTGCAAACTCTGTCAATACCTGCCTCAAAAACTCCAAAGAATCTCTCTTAGCTGCACAGAAAATCATCAAATTGTCTGCAAAAATCAAATGAGTTAGGCCCAAGCGCTCACACAGATCATGGAACCTAAACAACGCATGAGGTTTATTCAACAACCTAGACAAGACCTCTATCACCATCACAAACAAAAAAGAAGACAACGAATCCCCCTGCCTCAACCTTTTCCTACCAGAAAAAAACCCTTCAAGGGAACCATTAATCATCACAGAGAACTTAGGCGAAGTAACATAAGCCCTCACCCAACTAACAAACTGAAGGGGCGTATCTATAGCCAACAATACACCAAACAGAAAATCTCAATTCACTGAATCATAAGCCTTCTGAAGGTCTACCTTTAATACACAGCGTGGATTCCCTCTGCCCTTCTTATAGCTCCCCACGAGCTTCTAACAAAATAAAATCTTATCGAAAATCGACCTACCCGGAACAAACGCAAACTGATTACCACTGATGAAATCAAGCAACCACAACCGCAATCTCTCAGCTAAGATCCTCGAGATACATTTATACATAACATTGCAATATGAAATAGGACAAAACTCCTCCATACGTTCAGCTCCCCACCTCTTAGGGATGAGAGTAATAGCAGTAGAATTAATTCCACCAGGCAGGTAACATGTTTCAAAAAAATTCAGCACAACGTCACAGAAACCATCCCCAACCACACTCCAAGCAGCTCTGTAAAAATCCATCGAAAACCCATCAGGCCTAGGAGCCTTCCCAGACTTCATTGAGAATAAAGCCTCTAATCTCCTCCCGACTCACTGGCCGACCAAGTGCCTCCACCCCCCCTCGGGCCAGCTGAACTGCACAATATCCTCAATTCGGGCAGTAAGATCTATACCTTACATGCTAGCCCCTAAGCAACCCCAAAAGAATTCTACCCATCCCTGCCACTTGTCATGCACCGTCTGGCGAGTCCTCCTCAGCATCCACGACCGTAAATAACCCACTGCAGCTGCGATAGAAACGAACTCAACGATGAAAAAAAGTTGTATTCATATCATCTAACTCCAGCCACCTGACCCTGGCCTTCTGCTAGAGCGACGCCCTCCCAATCTCGCCACTGACCAAATACCTCAGTGGCCCGAGCCGCCTCCGCACACACTGACTCTGAATCAGGATTCCTTTTACCATAACCTAAGCAGTCTCCATAACCGGCCTAGTCGTCTGCACCTCATCAGCTAACATAGAAATACGCTTACCAAACGATGTACGAAAAACCCGCTTCACTTCCTTTAAATTTCGTAGAACACATCCTCAGACTTTCTCCACACTGACCTGATAGTATCAAGAAAACCCTCTGCCTCCACCCAATGAGAAAAATAACGAAACGTAGGAGGCGGTATACTCCTCATCTTCCCTGTAGAAACGAAGAGGGCTATGATCAGAAATCCCCCTGACCAACCCTAACTCCGAATACAGAAAAGCTACTTCCACGCCTCATTGGACAAGCATCGATCCAAGCGGCGCAAGATACCATTCCCCTGAAGTTTACTAGTCTAGGTAACCAGTTATCTGTCACACCCAACTCAACCAGATCTGCTTCCAATAACACCTCATCAATCCTTCCATCTCCCTCAAACTAGGGCAACCACCAAAATCTTCCGAACTACTACGAATAGCATTAAAATCCCCTAAAACAACTCTAGAAAACTGCCACGAGGCACACACATCAATCAACTGAGACCACAAGTTCCTCCTCTCGTTGACATGATTAGAGGCATACACTGCACCAATATGTACCCTAGCACTGGATACAATGTCCACTAAGATTCCAAAAATGAATTAATCCCCATTGACATCAATGGAAAAATTATAGACACTCTTCTGCCACATCACCCAAATCCTCCTAACTCCCTGCACACTATAGCTATACACACAACTCCAGGCATCACCAAACCTACCCATTACCATACCAAAATTTTCACAACAAACCCTCGTCTCAAGCAAACAACAAAAAGTAATAGAGGAGGAAGCCAGAAAGTCTGCCACCACCCTACACTTGACAGGGTTATTCAACCCCCTAACATTCCAGGAACACCAAATCATGAATCTTACAAGAGATCACACCTACCACTTTCCATTAGGCCTTTGCCCAAACTCCCGAACATCCCATCCATAACAAACAACGGATCGGGATTTGCCTATACTAGAGCGAATGCCAACGAGTCTCCCCCTTTATCACACAAAACATCAAACTGATTACGATCATCAACATGCTTTACAAACCTCATAATTCCAGGGGACCCATAAACTACTTTGCTCTTCAAGGACGCTGTACCCGGTGACCCACTACCATCCCTATGCCCTACATCTCCTCTATCATGCCTACGTCGACTAACCATAGTAAATTCTTCAACCCTCTCCGTGCCCTTAATCTCATCCACTAGGCTAGCTCCCCTCGCACCCATACTCAAGTCCTGCCCCTTCCTCACACTCTCAATTCCCCCGTTCTCCTCCAAACATCCCTCATTGACTGCCACCATACACAACTCCTGACCCTTCTCCACACCCTGTTGCTCACACACCGCCCTAGTATGCCCAAAGGAACCACACCAAGAACACCTACGAGGTTTCCACTCATACACTATTGGAATAAAAAACTCCTGACCCCGCATTCTAACAGTGACTGAAGGGGGCATTAACGAATCACCATCCACCTGAACACAAACCCTCGCATACGATAACCATCGCCGCTCTCTTGTTGCAACATCAAAATAGACAGGTTTACCCACGAACTAGCTAACACTACTAAACCCCTATCCGTCCACAACTTCAGGGGAACACACTCCAGTTTAATCCAGATAGGGACATAATAAAAAACAAAGGTTTCAGGAACAATACCTAGAGACCACTGTCGTAATAAGATGAGCTTGCCACCCAAGTGCCACGGACCATTCTCTAGCACCCAATCTTGTGGCTCTACCTTCTGAAAATTAAAGATAATCAAACCGTTATCCAACAAGGTAATAGTTGGCATCTCTACACGTCCCCAAATTCTCTAAATAAGACGAAAAATAAAAAAAATACAGGAGTTCGACATCCACAAACTGACCAACCAGAGATTTCTCCCACACACAGATACCCTCATCAATAATCTCCTCATAAGGTTCGACAATAACTTTATCATTTTCAACCAATGGGGGAATGAACTCCAAATTGCCCATTGATTTAGACCCAAAAAGGGTTGCCCATGACTTTCCCCTTTTCACGTCAGATCTTAGAACCACCAGAACCACACCCCTCCTCCAACCAAACCACCTTTGGACCAACCCCCTAGCTAAACCGGTTTAGCTACTGGCTCCTCCGCTCATGAAGAACCTGAATGTCTACCGATCGAACCTCACTTCCACAAAGCCCAACCCGCGAAACCTCCTCACTTCTGACTTCTACCCCCCCCCCCCTCGAGCCTCTCAATTTCGGCCCTGTACCATGTGGCCCACCCACCAAAGCTTCCACACCTATCGACCCTTTCCCCAACTCCCCCTACACAATCCACTCCCTTCACTCAGCCTCAACCCATTCCAACAGGCCCGCTCATTCCAGCTCCTTCAAGGCCACGTCACACCCCTCACAGGGCCCCCAACACCCTCAAGGGTCCCAGACACCCCCTTCACTTTCCTATCCATCAACTAACCCAATATCCAGCCCACCCGATTCAACCCTCACAACCCGAATTTCCTTCTTCAACCTAACACTCCCCATACCAGAGCCTTCACCTTCTTTAGAGCGACCATCAGACAACCCAAAATCCTTCACCTCTGAAGAACGAGCAAGCAATCCCAAATCGTTCTCCGGTCTAAGCAAACGAAAGAGTTGACGAGCAACTCGCCCTCTATTCTTCTCCTTCAGCCTTAGAGGCGACTGCTTATGCACCATCATCACCAACTCTCACCGTGTTAAACCCACACATCAATAAGATCGTCACCGTCTTCGAACCAACAGAACCCAACCAGCCTCACCAGTCGACCACGAGCACCTCCACCAGTCAACAAGCCATACAACGAGACCCGTATAGACTCAGTCGCCGGTAACCATCGAACGCAGACCAGACGCGAAACGACGTGAAACGATGACAAACTCAGTCGAATGCAGCTTCGAATCCAATCGAATAGACGCAGAACCAGATTCGCTCAGTCGACGATGGCGGCTCTAGAACACGAAAGGACGACCGGCAGTGAAAGCCCACCTGACACAAACGAAGATGAAGCCCACGCGAAGAGAACCCGACGTGAACGAAGACACCCTAGAACTTTAGGCTACAGTGGCGGCGAACCCTTACACAAATGATGTTGATTGCAAAATATTGATCCTCATTAAAAGGAAAATCGTATTTAAGACTTAAATCAATGTTGGCACAAATTTAGATTTTGATTATTATTTATTGAAAATTTGAATTTATTTTTGTTTGCCAATTAATTATTAAATTTATTATCATACCTAGGGTTGACAACAGGACCGGGGCGGGGCGGGGACGTCCATCGTCCCCGGCCCCATGGGAGAAATTATCCCCCATCCCCACCCCCGTCCCCGCCATTTGAAGGCGAGAACGAGGGCGGGGATTCCCCGTCAGGGAAACGGGNCCCATGGGAGAAATTATCCCCCATCCCCACCCCCGTCCCCGCCATTTGAAGGCGAGAACGAGGGCGGGGATTCCCCGTCAGGGAAACGGGGTCCCCGCAGGGTGCCATTCCCCGTTTCTCCGCGGGGATTTTCCACAGCTCATTTGGTGTCCCAAATGGCTATTGGGCCCGGCGGTGCTACTCCGGGCCCAATTTTTGTGCGTGAACTTTTCGGCGGGTGAAAACGCGAAAACGGACCCTGGGGCTAAGAACGATGAAAAAAAGTCATGCGCCAGACAGTTTTATGAACGGAGCTCATTTGGTGCCCCAAATGGCCCCAAAAAAAAATTTGATTAGCCCACAAAAAATCCATTAAATAAGTTTATCGAATTCCTCGTTTTTTAATTCAAGTGATTTTATTTGAAATTTGACTAGTGCACAACAAATGAACAAAAAAAATAGACTATTCTATGAAATAAACAAAATTGACAATTTAAAAGCTAACAAATCCATTAAATAAGTTTACCTCTTAAAATTTAATAAAGTTTGAATAAGGAAGTCAATTAAAGGCAAACATCTTATACATTCAAATAAGTTTACAACTTAAAATTCAATAAATATCGTCCTTCTCTCTTTAACGATGACTTCACAATCAAATCTTTCTCCTTTCTTGGCATCATCCCATCCTTAGATGTATTCATTCCTACATTTAAAATGTAATAAATAAATAATGTCACAAAAAAAAAAAAAAAAAAACTAGACCACGAAATAATGTTAATCCTTGAGCATACCTTAGTCACCACGCCATCTTCATCAGAATCGTCTGTATCTTCTAAAAAAATTGCTAAATGTTTAACCATTTCTTTTACCGTGCTACTACCTTACATTGTCAAATATTTATAACAAAAGAAAATATTTATTAATATATTAATGATAAAAAGATGTAAAACAAAATAAACAAACTAACCTGTCAAAACTTCAGTTGCAATCCAATTTTGAGCACACATCAAAGCCTCTATCGTCTTTGGATGAAGTTTGTTACGACGTAGGCTTACAATCCTAGCACAGGTACTAAAAGCATACTCTGATGCAACACTAGAAAACGGGATGGCTAATATGTCTCTTGCAATTTCTTGTAAAATTGGATATTTGACACCATTCAATTTCCACCAACTTAAAATGTCAAAATCGGATGTTCGAGGTAAGACAAGTTCATCCAAATATGTATCAAACAGTTGCTTCTGATTCATATTATTGGAGTTTGATATAAACAAGTCATAATCATTAAAATCATCAAATTCTATATTCTGTGAGGATCCATCTAAATTTCTAGCGTGATAATCATCACCTTCACCTTCATGCTTCAGCTGATATTCTATTTCCAAATCTGAACAAATTTTTTTAATCCTTTCCACTTCAAGAAAATAACTATCTCCATAAATTCTAGGGAAGTAAACTCAATTAACTTTAATTTGTAATGTGGATCTAAAACTGCAGCTATGACCATTACCCCATGAATTTTCTTCCAATACTTATCAAACTTTGACATCATATTTAAAGCCATGTCTCTTATCTCTTGAATGTCAGAATTAGTCCACTTAGAAATAATTTCAATTTACAAATTTTGGGAAAAAAAGATTAGCAGTAGGATATTTGGATCCAGAAAATATTTCAATCGCGTGATGAAATATTTTCAGTTTCTCACATAGGTAAATATTTGTACTTTGGTTCTCGTTGTTTTAATTGATAAAAAACAGCCTTGTACTTTAATGTAGTGGCTAACATAAAATATGTAGAATTTCACCTAGTACAACAATCAAGACTCAACATCTTACCATCACAAACATTCAACTGTTGAGCAGTTTCCTCAAATTTCTCCTTCTTTTTTTTTGTGTATGCACCCAAAAAGACACACTACTACGTACTCTTTCGATCCCATCACCTATCACTGCCAACCCATCTTTTATAATCAAGTTCAGAATATGAGCACAACATCACATATGAAATAAACTCCCATCCAATATTAAGTTTCCACACAAACTATCAACAAGTATATTAACCATGGAGTCATTGGTACTACAATTATCTACAGTTACTGATGACAATTTTCGATCAATATTCTAATCTAACAGACGTTCCATTATTTCTTCATGAAGCATCTCAGAAGTGTGTGGAGAAGGGACATATATAAACCTAATTTTTGTTTGCAATAATTACAAACTGCCTTGTCTACTCCATCTATTTTTTGTTTCTTAAAATGGTTCCAAACAGTCGATATCAATCTCCTCTTTAAAGATCCCTTCTCAATATCCTCATCAAGAATAACACAATTATCAACATTCAAATTATCATCATTCGATGAGCATGGGGTTAAATTTGGGGTTGAATTTGGGATTGGATTTAGAGAATCCTTATTTGTAGAAGGTGATGAAGACATTGTTTTCAACCTACCAAAGATTTAATTTAAAAACCCTTCTTTAGACTTGGACTTCATTTTCAAAGCATTCAACCCAAAATTGAAAGCATTCAAATTTCAAAACGACCCCAAAAGCATTCAAACATATTCAAGCCTAAAATTCAAAACATTCAAATATCAAACATACACAAACATATTTTTCAAACATATTATTTACTAATTTCAAGCATACTTTTCAAAAATATCAAACGACCAAATAGGAGAACGAAAGGAAATTTTTACCGGCTTGAACAGCAGCAAATCTCAGACGACATCGGCTTAAAGTCTTGAAAGTTGAATGGACAGATCTCGCCTCTCAGAACAGCACAAAGTCTATTTTTTTCAAAAGAAAAACAACACAAAATAGTCAAAATATATAAAACAAAGACTCATGATCTAAACAAATTTTGGATCTACCTAAACAATTAATTATTTTATATTATTCCTCTATCCTAAATAAGTCTTCACACTCACAGTCTTTAGTCTCCACGACGTTGGACCTGGAAGTGGACGTTGGTACTCTTCAGTCAAGCTTCATGGCAGACGACACCGAAATCTCAAAGCACTCAATGGCGGACATAGACCTGGACGTTGGTACTCTTCAGTCAAGCTTCACGGCAGACGGCAGGACGACACTGAAATCTCAAAGCACTCAATGCAGATGCGAACCTGGACGCAGGGCAGGTTGTTGGTACTCTTCGTCTTCAGTCAGTCTTCACGGCGAACCTGGACGTTGAGGTGGCGTTCACACTTCACAAGTGAGGACCTGAGGCTGAGGAGAGGTGGCGTTATGTTGGCTGTTGAGGGATTTAGGGCAGTCGAGTTGGCTGATTCTCAAATCTCAAAGCAAAGAAAGACTTAACAACTCAATGAAGATGATTTTCTCATTTTCGGCAGAAGGAAGGAGGAGAGGAGAAGATTTAGGGCTTTTTACCTTTTCATTTTGGGTTTTTTTTTTATTTTTTTTTTATTTTTTTTTATAAACGTATATACAAATTAATTATTTTATATTATTCTAAATATATATTTATAAAAAAATTATATATAAAATCGGGGTTGGGGTGGGGATACTGTCCCCGTCCCCAGACGGGGCCTCGAACAAATTCCCCGATTTGACCCCGTCCCCAGTCAAACCGGGGAATCTCTGACCCGAATGGGTCGGGTCCCCCCGAGTTTTTTTTTTTTATTTTATTCATTTTCTTTTATTTGAAAACAACTCTTAAACAAAAGAAAAGGGATAGAAGGAAAAACCGAATAAAGGGAAAAAAAAACAGAAGAAGTAAAAATCAAAGAAAGAAAAAAAATAAAAAAGAAAAAAAAGAAAGTGAAGAAGAAAAACCAGAGAAAAGAAAGAAAATAAATGAAAGAAGCAAAAATCGAAGAAAAGAAAAAATAAAAAAAATAAAAATAAAAATAAAAGAAAGGGAAGAAGAAGATGTGCAACAAGACAAGACTTGGAAGGCGAAATTAAAAAAAAAAAAAAAAAATCAAAAGTTGACTAGACAACACTTCTATATTTGCAAATATTTCAAAAAGGTGATATATTTTTAGAAATTTCCCTTTATTTCTATTACAAAGATCCTTGCAAAAACCAACTTTGAAATATGGTGTTTTGCAATTACATCCTTAAATGTTATTGTAAAAATCAAACCATCAAACTTATACCAATGTTAAAATTGGGTCAAGCATTCAAATTGACATAATTATATATATTTATATAAGTTTGTGAGTCAAATTTCTACTATTATCATAAGCTTGAGGTCCAATTTTAATACTAATAGAAGTTTATGGGCCCAAATTTTCATAATTGGAAATTTGACAGTGTAATTACAATACCACCATGCTCTAGGAGTGGTTTTTACGGTTAAGCAACACAATCAAATAGATAGATGAAAATGTGACTCAATCCAAGTTCCAAAACACAACAAAAACTAAAAAACGGAGCCAAAGGGCCAACGATTACAGAGACATCAACAAAAAGCGATTAAATGAATACGAATTTTAGTATTTATACTTTTAACAAATTTGATTAAATTAGTTAAATAATAATAATAAGGTTAAAATAAAATTTTTGGTCCTTATACTTTGGAACCAATTTTAGTTTTCTTTCAATAAATCTTAAATTTAGTCATTCAAAGTTAATTCTTATCAAAATTGATTAAATGTAATAATAATTTGCACACAAGAAAGGAAAAGGTTAATTTCAAATAGAGGAAGATAAACTAAATTATTTATAAATATAGCAAAATTTCAATGATAGACTGTCATAGATATCTATCTGTGATTATAATAGATGTTTATCGCAATCTATCACGGTCTATCACTTGATAGACAGTAACATTTTGCTATACCTGAGAATATCTTCACTAATTTTACCATTTTAGGCAATTACCCAAAAATATACTATGTGAATATATTTTTAAAATTTATAGTTAAAAGACTAATAAATAATAAAAAAAAAACTTTTGAAAAATTAGCAATAAACTAAATATGGACTAAATTTAAGACCCATTTAAAGTACATTGATTGATATTCGACATTTAAAAGTATATGTACTAAAATTGAATAAGTCTCGAATTATAGGGGCCAAAATAATATTTTAATCTAATAATAATTTTCATGCAAGGTAATCAATATATGAATGTGCCTACAAAATTTATAGTGAAAATATTGATAGATAATAAAAACAAAATTATAAATCAACAATATAATAGCCGTAGATACTAAAATTAAGATTTATTGAAATTTCATAAACTAAAATTTGATATTTGTAAGTACATTAACTAAAATTGAACAAGTCTTTAAAGTATGACTAAAATGTTATTTTAATAGAAAAAAGTTTATTCATGTTTGGAATGAAAATAGATAAATACATTTATTGTATATGGAGGTATAGGAAATTGGTTTTTCAACTTTAAGTGAAGTAGTAGATGCCAATTAACTATATTGGTCACGTCAACAATAACTATTTATATACTATGTTTTCACTTTTGTTTGAACTAGATTTTTCATATGTGCATTGCAGCAGAATCCTGTAGGGATCGAATCCTGCAGCAGAAGCATTCTCGTTAGAGATCACCTTGCAATAAAGAAAATCATTGTACTAGACTGAATAAATAAATGTGCATTGTGATTCAACATTTTACAATAAAGAAAATCGTTGTACTAGATGAAATAAATAAACACGTAAATTAGCATGCTATTAGGGAAAGGGTTAGAACAATTTTTATGTCTGTAGATTCCTTGATGCCACGAACAAGTCTCTCTAAGGTACCAACAAATAGATCTCCAAACGGTCTTGATCACGAACAACTGTTGAACAATCTCGAACACTACCACAAGAGAAAACCTCGTTATTCTCTTATGATTCTAATAGATGATAGGTTTTCGAAGAGTAGAGAGGCTTACAGAAAATTTTGCACAATAACACTAGGGAGTTGTATATTGTCAAAATATCTCTACAATGAGACTGTATTGTATTGTGTTTTGCAAAGGGTCATAGGGAGGTCTTTATATAAGGAAGGGCCTAGGTATTTCTCTAATATATTTTCCTTTTCCTAATATATATTTTTCTTTTCTATAATTAATTAAATAACATTTATTTAATTAATAGCCCAATTAAATAACACATATGTAATTTGCACAATTAAATAATACTTATCTAATTTTAATTTGCACAATAATTAAATAACCAACCATACATTGAATCCAATTTAATGTATATATTTAATTATCATGTACATCGCATATATATATGTCATACCTCTTTATTAATTAATTCTTTTTTAATCTAATTCACTTGAATTAATTAATTTGAATCTTATTCAAATATTACTTTCTAATTTAATTATATATCATATCCATAATTAATTATATATTAATCACATTAATATATAATTTCCTCAAATTAATTTGAATAATTCAAATTATCCCTTTTAAGTATCCTCTAGTAAGTTAACGAGAGGACCTGGTGGACCTGTAGATCAGAAGCTCCAATGATATGAGATTAATTGGCTAAACTCATTAATCAAATTAATCAATATCCGTTAACTGTGGATACACTTCACTAAAGACTCACAACTGCACTCTTCTCACTATAGATATATTTTTGTGTCATGGAAATAAACCAATACTAGCAAGTTAGTTCTTCATGAGTGTTCGTAACTTCAATTGAGTCAAATTACCGTTTTACCCTTGGGTTACCTCTGGCTTCTTAAGTACCAGCGCTCCTCTAATGAACAACCAATTTATGGGCCAACCAATAAACAAAAATCCCTCTCGGGCCAATGAGAGGGTAAGGCCCTTTATTTCAGCCTCAGAAACACCACTTAAGAGAACACTCATCTACTTACCCTTAAGGTGAAAAAGAGCGAATTCCATCTTGTATTATTATGTTCCCAGCTCCCTACTTGGTCTTGTCCCCAAAATAGTAGATATATTGGGTCGGCGAACTGACCACCCTCACCCATGCAAATAAAATGAAAATCCCTCGGGAACAGGAGTTCATAATATACTCAAGATTAAGACAAAGTCGCCTAGGTCATCCTATTGAAATATAAACTTGACTAGTCAATAGTGTTACATGTTGGGAATGTTCTAAAACTCGCAGTTCGTATTGTTTAAACATATTCTATCTTTTGCAATAAAAGTATTATTGAAACTTTATTCAATAAAAGTTTTTATTGAAATTGTATTTTGTTATAAAATCCAATAAACGAACTCATGGCTATAGTATGAATACTTTAACTTTATGTTGAGACATAAAAGAGGTCAGGTTTTAGTTTATTGCCAAAAAGGTCTATAAGTATATGGATGAGATTGGGTACCTCATCCTGGGGACACTACGGATGCGGTCCATGTGTTCCTAAAATCGTTCATGTGGAGATATGCGAGTGGAGGCATTCTATGCAAAAGAGGTTTGCATAAGACCGGACTACGAAATTGTCACTTTTATTTATAACAACTGTTTACTGTTAAAATTGACTATTACAAATTGATGACCTAAGATAACTCAATCTTAATCTTGAGTTAACTATGAACTCCTATTTATTTTGGATTATCGTTTGATCTGCATAGGTGAGAGTGGTTCAACATCACCGCTCAATAAGCCTCCCATTTTGGGGCTAAAACCAAATAGATAGCTGGAGACATCGTCCTGCAAGATGGAACTCACTCCTATCCATCTTAGGGTTAGTAGATAGGTTGTTTCCTTAAGGATTGATTCCTGGACTTGAACAAAGGGGCCTCGCTCTCTCATGACAGAGAGGGATATGGTTTATTAGTTAGACTATAAACCAATTATTCAATAGATAATCAGCAGAGACTTAAGGTGCAAGATGTATTTACATGGGTAAAATAATATTTTCTGACCTAACTGTAAATACGAATGACCTATGAAGGATTGACTTACTGATTATGGCTAAATCAAGTGGACAAAAAATATATCTATAGTGAGGATAGTGCAACTATTGAGCTATAGTGGTATGTCTCGGTAGTTAACGAATATTGATTAATTCGGTTTAAAGAGTTCAACCAATTAATCTCAAATCGTTGGAGCTCATGATTTGTAGGTCCATAAAATCCCTCTACTAGCTCGTAAAATATTAAACCTTATATTAGAATATTGAGTGAATTTGAAATGTTCAAACTCAATTTAGGGTTTGGATAATTATATTCGATATAATTAACGTTTAAATTTATTGAAACAAAACGTATTTGGAGAGTTCAATATGTTTAAATAATGATTTATATATTGATTATATGAATAGGATTCATCTTTGAATTAGGTGTTTTATTAATTTAATATTTGATATTCAATTATTATTTAATTAATTAAATTAATTTCAATTGAAAATAAATTCAAATTTAAAAATTGAATTTAAATTATGTTTAACTTAGTTTTAAATTAAATTTAATTAAAATTGGAAATTAATTGTGTTAGTGGATTTGTCCAAATTCACTTTCATAGTGAATTTTTCCCTAAATTATCACATAGCTCACTCATATAGTGTTATTTGAAGTGTCAAATAGTTGATTAAATGAGTGCTTGCATGTTTAGGTTTATTAAATACTTATAATTTGATTAGATTGAGTGGCATGCAATTGAATTTTTGAGAGAAAATTCTACTAGATTTTTTGTTCTCTCAAACTTTCCAAATTACTTCAAATTCATTTTCCACCACTCAATCCAAGGTTGAGAATAGTGGAGAAGATTCTCTTGGTAGTCTACTGAAGAAATTGAAGGTCAATTTCATGGAGATTACAAGGAACAAGTGGAAATCATCAGAGGTATTCAAGTTGAAACCCTATTCTTTGAAAAACTGTGTTTTTAGCATGCTGGTTACTCAAATTAATTATAATTAGAGTTACTCAAATTTATTGGGAGTTCTCAACTCTTAATCAGACGAATCTCCAAAGTGGTTAATCTGGCCACTCGTACCCATGCAAATCAAAGGACTGCCCTTATAGGCAGGAGTTCTCAACTCACTCAGGATTAAGGTCATGTTACCTATGGTCATCCTAGTGAAATGAAAGTCTCTGTCATGAATGACATTATATAACGAGACTAAACATTTCGTGGTCCGGTCTTATACAAACTCCTTTGTATAGGACACCCCTGCTCACATGTCTCCACATGAATGATCAGGATCAGACCATCTATAGCACTTTACAACACTTGTAACATCTACAAAGCGGGTCGTATCCATAGTGTCACCAGGATAAGGTTTCCTTCCTTTATCTATACATTACAAACCATTTAGGTTATCACTTAAGGCATGATCCACTTATACGTCTCCACATACATGCTTAAGTTACAAAAATAATCAGAGATCTTAGTTTATTAGTTTGTGGTAAATGCAATTAAAATATCTCATATTTCATAAACAACAGTGAAGAAAATATCTCATATTATTACATCACAAGATTTGTTCATACAGGTGTTTACAAACTACAGAACCCTACGAGATTTAGGACATCAACCCCAACAAAAAGCATGCACAAGACTTTATCTAGGATTGTTCAATTAAAATTTCTAGCCAATTCATTTTGTTGAGGGTCCCAGAAACAGTTAGATGTCTTTGTATTCCAAATTCTTTACACAAATTTACTAAATTTTTGATTCAAATATTCATGACCATTTTCAGCCATGAGAGTCTTAATCTTTCTATTAGTAGAATTTTCAATCAAATTTTCCATTCAACAAATTTTGTAAACACTTCATCTTTGGTTTTCAATAGAAAAATTTATAATTTTCTAGAGAAATTATCTATTAGAGTGAGAATGTACCCTGCACCGCTGTAAATTTGAGCCTTCGATGGCCCTTAAAATTCTGAGTGAATATAGTCTAGCTTCCCTTCAGAATTGTAGTTTCTTTTACTTAAGCTGAGTCTAGTTGATTTTCCCATAATGCAATGATCACAAAAATCTAGCCCTGTAGGCTTATATTTTTCAATATGAAAAATGAAATAGGCACTCGATATTCCAGATGGTTCAAAGTGTTTGAAGCCGGTTCCAGGAAGCTGGTTGCTGATTTCTGTAATAAATTAGTTATTTTTTTGTTTTTAATACCAAAATCGGTCCACTTTAGTGTTGTTTACCTATTATGCATGTGAGTATAATGTTGTTTGATTATGTGTGCATAGAGTGTGCCATATAGTTTTAAAACCCCACCATAGAAAAAGCATGTGACATGCATTTGTTATATGTTATAAGTGTTATAAAATATATACTATGCATGCTTAGTTTTAATATAAGTGTTATATTAAAGCATGTTTGATTGAAGGAAACATGTTATAGATGAATGCTCTAGGGTTATAATTGTTATAAAATAACCTAGAATTCTAAAATCTATAATACAGATAAGATGTATGCTCACTTAGGCTTAACTATCGAGCAATCCCATTTTTCATAGAAAATAGGTCGATATCTTGTAAAACCGAAGTTACAAGAAAAATCATTCGACAAGATCTTGGCAAAAAGTCAGATAAGATGACTAAGGTTGAAGGTTTTTAAGTTGACGATTCACGGAACACCTATTACCTAGAGATCGAGTCGACGTCTGAGTTAGGTTAAACTGGTTTTATGAGCATGCGTGAGTGGTGTAAAGTAATAAAATTTGTTTATCACCTAGACATCGTAGGTCAAAAATCCAGTATAAAAGTTATACTTGGATGAATCATCTAGAATTAGGATATGTTTAAGTTCGCCGAAATGTATCCTAAGTATTTTATACCCTAACCGTTTAGAACACTTCAGCTGGAGAGAAGTAATGTAGTTTTAGCTCTAGCGTCCCTAAGAGTTCACACCGTGAGATTCATGTTTGGCTTTGGGCCGCCCTGGGAGTGGACTCCATTCGGAGAGGGAAGTGTGTCAACACATCCTACGGTCTCTTCCATTAGGTCGCATCATGAGATTCCTATAATGCGTCTACATGTCTGTCCTGGAGCGACCTTACCAATTGGAGGGCTGTATTATAGGATTTGAAACTCCGCGAACTCTAGAAATTGATAGGGTCTCTCAGGTCCATTTTCATTCTTGTCTTTCCAACTTCGGGAGCATAATGATTCCGATCTTCGAGGTCTGAAAATGAAGGGTCACACTTACGAGAATTACCAAGTGTTAGTAAGTTCTCGACCAAAGTAGCGATAACTAAAGTGCTATAGGAATAAGAGTTATTTTTGTGATAGTATCTAGTCAAGATAGTCTTGGTTCAATGGAGGAATAGTCTATCACCCCTCGGTGAAGGTTATTCTAGACCGTTGAAATATCGTTACAAATATAAATAATGATAGGTACATTATTTTTTGCTAAACTTGATTTGATTTAAAAGATTAATGTTTTTACTAAAAAGGATATGTTTTTTCTTTTCAGCATGACTAGCTCTTTAGTTCAACTATTAGCTTCTGTAAAACTAAACGGCGAAAACTACTCAACATGGAAAACAAATCTGAATTCAACACTAGTAATAGATGACTTGAGATTTGTCTTAACTGAGGAATGTCCTCAGGCCCCTGCCTCGAAAGAAGCACAAGGTAAATATGATTTACTAGTTGCTGAAACATGTTTAGTGGAGTATGATACCTCAACCTGGATATTGGATTCAGGAAGCCACTAATCATATTTGCTTCTCTTTTCAGGAAACTAGTCCTGGAAAAAGCTTGAAGAAGGCGAGATGACCCTCAAGGTTGGAACAGGAGAGGTTGTCTCGGCTGAAAGCAGTGGGAGGCTTGAAGTTGTTTTTCAATGATAGATATATCATACTTAAAATGTTTTGTATGCTCCAAAATGAGACAGAATTTAATATCTATCAACATGATATATGAACGAATGTATTAAATATCTTTTGAAGTTAATGAAGCGTTCATTTTTAGAAAAAGGTATTCAAATTTGTTCTGCTATACTTGAAAACAACTTATATAAGTTAAGACCAACTAAAGCAAAATTTGTCTTAAATGCTGAGATGTTTTAGAACAGCCGAAACTCAGAATAAAAGACAAAAAGTTTCTTCTAATGCCTATCTATGACATTTAAGACTTGGCCACATAAATCTCAAAAGGATTGAAAGATTGGTTAAGAATGGACTTCCTAAATAATTAGAAAGACAATTTTTACCTCCCATGAGTCTTGTCTTGAAAGGAAAAAATGACTAAGAGATCTTTTACTGGAAAAGGTCTCAGAGCCCACAATACACTTTAGAGCTCGTTACATTCGGGACCTCTGTGATCGATGAATGTCAAAGCTTGAGGTGGGTATGAAAATTTCAATCAGTTTTATTGATGATTATTCCAAGGTATGGTCAATTTACCTAATGCGGTCACAAGTCTGATTCTTTTGAAAAATTCAAAGAATATAAAGGCTGAGGTTGAGAACCAGTTAGGTAAAACAATTAAGACACTATGATCAGATCGAGGTGGGGAGTACATGGACTTAAGATTCCATGACTATATAGTCAAAACACGAAATCAAGTCACAACTCTCTGCATCCAAATATGCCTCAGCAGAATGGTGTATCTGAAAGAAGAAACAGAACCTTGTTGACATGGTTCGCTCAATGATGAGCTTTGCTAAGTTACCTGATTCCTTATGGGACAGGCATTAGAAACTGCTGTCTATATTTGAATAATTTCCCTCTAAAAGTGTTTAGAACACCTTATGAGCTATGGAAAGGGCGTAAAGACAATTTACGTCACTTTAGGATTTGGGGATGAATCCTAAAAAAATTGGAACGTCGTTCAAAACTATGGCCTATTTGAGGTTATCCAAAAGAAACAAAAGGTGATCTATTTACGACCTTTAAGAGAATAAGGTATTTGTATCGACAAATTTCACATTCTTAGAGGAGGACCACATAAGAAGTCATCAACCTCGCAGTAGACTAGTATTGAATGAAATTTCCAAAGACGCTACAGATAGAGCTAGTTCATCTACTAAAGTAGTAGATAAAACTAGTACATTTGGTCAGTCACATCCTTCTCAAGAGTTAAGAATACCTCGACGTAGTGGGAGGGTTGTTCATCAGCCTGACCGTTACTTGGGTTTAACAGAAATACAAGTCGTCATACCTGATGACGGCATAGAGGATCCATCGACCTATAAATAGGCGATGAAAGATGTGGACTGTGATCAGTGGGTCAAAGCCATGGACCTCGAAATGGAGTCTATGTACTTCAATTCTGTCTGGAAACTTGTAGATCAACTAAATAATGTAAAACCAATTGGTTGTAAGTGTATCTACAAGAGAAAACGAGACCAAGCCGGTAAAGTACAAACTTTTAAGGCTCGACTTGTGGCACAAGGTTATACCCAGAGAGAGGGAGTGGACTATGAAGAAACTTTCTCTTCCGTTGCCATGCTTAAGTCGATTAGAATACTCTTATCCATTGCCACCTTTTATGACTATGAAATTTGGCAGATGGATGTCAAGACAACCTTTCTAAACGACGATCTTGAGAAGAGTGTATATATGGCTCAACCAGAGGGGTTTATTGCATAAGGTTAAGAACAAAATGTTTGTAAGCTTCAAAAATCCATTTATGGGTTGAAACAAGCTTCTAGATCTTAGAATATAAGATTTGATACTGCGATCAAATATTATGGCTTTGAACAGAATGTTAACGAGTCTTGTGTTTACAAGAAGATTGTCAATTCTACTCATTGGGAATGAAGTAGGTTACCTAACTGACATCAAGAAATGGCTAGCAACGCAGTTCCAAATGAAAGATTTGGGAAATGCGTAGTATGTTCTCGGGATTCAGATTATTCGGAGCCGCAAGAACAGAACACTAGCCATGGACAAAATGTTGTCTAGGTATAAGATACAGAATTCCAAAAGAGGTCCGTTACCTTACAGATATGGAATTCATTTGTCAAATAATCAATGTCGTAAGACACCTCAAGAGGTTGAGGATATGGGACGCATTCCCTATGCTTCCGCAGTAGGGAGCCTGATGTATGCAATATTATGTACTAGACCTGACATATGCTACGCAGTAAGGATAGTCAGTAGGTATCAGTCCAATCCTGGATATGATCATTGGACTGCCGTTAAGAATATCCTCAAGTATCTTAGGAGAACGAGGAACTATATGCTCGTGTATGGTACTAAAGATTTGATTCTTACTGGATACACTGACTCTGATTTTCAAACCAATAAAGATGCAAGAAAATCTACATCGAGATCAGTGTTCATTCTGAATGGAGGAGCAATAGTGTGGAGAAGTATGAAGTAAAACTGTATTGCAGAATCCACAATGGAAGCTGAATACATAGTTGCATGTGAAGCAGCAAACGAAGCAGTATGGTTAAGGAAATTCTTGATAGATTTGGAAGTCATTCCAAATATGCATTTGCCTATCACCCTATATTGTGATAATATAGTTGCAAATTCAAAAGAACCAAGAAGCCACAAGTGTGGCAAGCATATTAAGCGCAAATACCATATGATCTGGGAGATTGTACATTGTGGAGACGTTGTAGTAACCCAAATATCTTCTAAGCAAAACATTGCTAATCCAAAGGCCCTCACCGCTAAAGTGTTTGAAGGTCACCTACAGAGTCTAGGTCTACGAAGTTTGTAAACTAGGACAAGTGGGAGAACTTTTGGGTATATGCCCTAGTTTATTGTATTCATATGTTTATTTTACTAATATGTTTCTCACTTAAATTCAACATTGTGATACTCCACTAGGAGTTTTAGTCCAAGTGGGAGTTTGTTGGATTTTATGTCTTAAAACTCGTAGTTTGTAAATTAATAAACATATTCTGTTTTGTTTTTCAATAAAATTGTTACTGAAATTGTAATCTTGAATCCAATAAACTAAGGTCTTGAGGCTATTTAATGTAGTTTGAACTTTATGCAGTGACATAAATATAGATCAAGTTCAAATATATAGCCAAAATGGTCTATAGTATATGAATAAGGTTGGGCGCCTTATTCTAGGGACACTATGGATGCGGCCCATTTTGTAGTTAGTACAAACGATGTGATCCTAAATCGTTCATGTGGAGACATGAAAGTGGGGCATCCTATGTAAAGAGTTTATATAAGACTGAACCATGAAATAGTCACTTTTTATGTTCTAAAATGCTGTTTTATGTATAAAACTGACTATTTCATTAATTGATGATCTAGGTAACTTAATCTTAATTCTGAGCTAACTATGAACTCCTGTTCACTCGGAGTTATCCTTAGATCTGCATAGATAAGGGCAACTCGTTATCGCTGCCCCAATAAGCCTCCCATTTCAGGGGTAAGATCAGGTGGATAGCTGGAAACATAGGGTGCAAAACGGAATTTACTCCTACCTGTTATATGGATAGTAGATAGGTTGTTCCCTTTAGTACTGAATCCAGGTCTTGAACAAGGGACCCTACCCTTTCTTTGGCCCGAGAGGGGTTCGATTTATAGGTTGGACCTTAAACCAATTGTTCATTAGAGGATCAGTGGAACTTAAGGAACAAGATGTAGTCTTGGGGGTAAAACGGTTTTTATGACTCAGTCGAGATTACGAACAACCTGTGAAGGATTAGCTTACTAATCATGGTTATATCATATGGACACAAATATATCTTAGTGAGGGGAGTGCAACTATGGGACTATAGTGGAATGACCCGTGAGTTAACGAATGTTGATTAGCTCAGTCTAAAGAGTTTGGCCAGCTAATCTCGAATCGTTGGAGCCCATGATCTATAGGTCCATTAGATTCCCTTACTAGCTCATATGGAATAAACTTAGAACAGTATGATAGAATAATTCGAATTGTTCGAATTAGGTGAAGAGAGAGAAACCGACAAGTATATGTGATATAGTGGTCGGTTTTTCAGTTTAGAGATACAAATTTAATATTTAAATGTGATTTAAATATCAAGAATATGAATACGTTCATATTCGGAAGCTCGGAAATAATGGAAATGGTCAAAGATGTAAAAAGTTAAAGAGTTGTGTTTTGACTTTGAAAAGTCAAACTTTGACCGACCTTATATTTAAATGTGATTTGAATTTCGAGAAAATGAATGCAGATTTATGCTCAGGAGGTCAAAATTAGTCAACAGGAAAAATATCATAAAAAGTCAAAATGTTGATTTTTTGGTCAAAGTTTGACTTTGACCAAATGCTGTCTCTTATACACATCTAGATGTGTATAAGAGACAGTTCTTCATCCATCAGGTCCCACAACCCGGTTTTGAGTCCAGAGGATAGTAGGTCACCTCTAGTGGTGGTCCGGAAGAGTTCGGATCGAGATTCAACGAGGAAAAATATTTTTCAGGAGCTACAAAGGTTGTATTCTATCCCTATTAATTTAATGTTTTTCCTTCATTTGCATGCTAATTTTCTATTAATTAAAAGCAATTAGAGTGTAACCAGATCCTTATTCCGCTATGTATGTCTCGTGTTCCATCATCTACCTCGCAGTAAACTAATATTGCAAGAACTGTCTAAAGATACTATAGAAAGATCAACAAGAGTTGTTGATCAAGCTGACCCATCAACAACGGTTGTTGTCCCGGCACATCCACCCCAAGAGTTGGGGATACCTCGTCATAGTGAGAGGGTTATTCAATAACCTGAACGCTACATGGGTTTAACAGGAACTCAAAACATCATACAAGATGATGGTTTAGATGATCCATTACCCTTTAAAAAGGAAATGAAAGATGTCGACAGGGAACAATGGATAAAAGCCATGGACGATGAAATGGAGTCTATGTACTTCAACTCTGTATGGGAACTTGTAGATCAACCACATGGGGTAGCACCTATAGGTTGTAAATGGATCTACAAGAGAAAACGAGACCAAACTGGCAAGGTACAGACCTATAAAGCCAGACTTGTGGCAAAGGGTTTTACCCAAAGAGAAGAAGTTGATTATAAAGAAACTTTTTCTCCTGTTGCCATGATTAAATCAATAAGAACACTTCTTGCCATTGCCACATATTATGACTATGAGATATGGCAAATGGATGTCAAGACAACTTTTCTAAATGGCTATCTTGATGAAAATATTTTTATGTCTCAACCAGAAGGGTTCATCAAAAAAGGATAGGAACAAAAAGTCTGTAAGCTTAATCGATCCTTTATGGATTGAAACAAGCATCCAGATCCTGGAATATAAGATTTGACACTACGATCAAATCTTATGGTTTTGAACAAAATGTTGACGAATTTTGTGTATACAAGAAGATAGTCAATAAAATTGTAGCATTCTTAGTTCTATATGTTGATGATATCTTGCTCATTGGGAATGAGACAAGTTTTCTTGCTGATGTAAAGAGATAGTTAGCAACACAGTTCCAAATGAAAGATTTGGGTGATGCTCAATATGTTCTAGGAATACAGATCTTTCGGAATCGAAAGAATAGAACATTGGCACTAATCTCAGGCATCTTATATTTACAAGATGTTGTCAAGTTATAATATGCAATATTCCAAGAAAGGTTTATTACCTTTTAGGCATGGAATTCATTTGTCAAAGGAATAATGTCCTAAGACGCCTCAAGAATTTAAGGAGATGAACAAAATTCCATATGCATCTGCAGTTGAGAGTTTGATGTACGCTATGTTGTGTACACATGATGCTTGATTTTTATGAAATGGAAATATAGATGATATGCGTTTATGGAATTTTGTTGTGCACTCAAGTTTCCCCAGCGGAATCCAAGTATAAATTTCTCTGAGTTTCTTGGTAAGTCCAGGGTCGAACACAAGGACTTATGAAAACAGATTGCGTTGGTAATTTTTATAAAGACTTCATGGTAACTGGATAAATAAATAAAGTGTTGGGTTTTTTGTTTGTGTTAATGAAGAATAAATAACAAATGTGGCGGAGTTTGAAAAGAGTTGGTAAACAGGAGATGCGATAAATATGCGGTGAACAGGTTGAGAAGGGTTTCAGCTAACACTCCCTAGAATGCGTTCATGCTTTGCGATCATGCAACATGCATACAATAGTAAACCATCTCTCGATGTGAATGTTACGGCTTCTAATACTAGAATGCATGCGATATATGCAATAAGTCTATAGGACCTACACATAAGCCTCTATTCTTGTTTATGCAATGACAGGATAGTACACACACAAATAAGGTGACCAAATAATATCATTCCTATCTCTAGGATGCATGCGATGCAAGTTGACAAACATAGCTTATCTCTAAGTCTCTATCTCTTGTTTATGCAAGTCTAATCTTGCTCTTTCGAGTCCAGATTCTAACCTAGCTCTCTCGAGACATTAGGTTCTTTCTTTAGACTCTCTCTCGAGTAACTCTAAAGGGTATTTTGCACAACATAAAACAAGATAATCGCAAGCAATGAACTTCCTAGGTCATGTTAGCTTAGTTCTTCTCAACTCATTCAACTAGTTTAACTACTCATGCGTATTAAGAGAGTGAACAGATGTAGAAATAGGACTTCCATTGTATAAATATGAAGATGAAGTACAGATTAACAATGCAAGTATAGAATAAAGAGCCTGGTAGCAATTTCTTGCTGCCAGGCATTTACACTGTTTTTCTACTCGTGTTCTAAAGATAATCTCGCTCTTGCGAGAGTCGGCCCGCTCTCTGCTCCTACACCCCAAGGTTCTCTCTCGAGTTGCCCTGAGCGATCTCCGGCGCCACCACTCATCTCTTGCTCCGCCATAAAAGGAAAAGCAAAACTATGGACAACGGCGTGAACTTGTGGAAAAAAAGATTGTAAAAATGGTGAACCCCTTCTTTGAAGAATGCCCTTGGTATTTATAGAGCATCCATGGCGAAAGGCGGCTTCTCTCTCCTAGTTATACAGATGGGACAACTTTAATTCCTGACTGATGCGCCGAATAACTGTCACCGATAAAGCTGAATGTACTTTGTGATCATTATCAGCTGTCAACTTAATTTGGATTCGACTGTCATCAACTTTCTGTCCCATCGCACTTAATTGGCCTTTCACCCAAATGCGCCCACCATGTTGCGCTGACTAAGTTGCGGTGATCCTTCTTGGGCGAATATTTACTAGCACGATTAACGCAAAGCCTTGCGGTGAAGTTGCGCTCGACCAATGATTCCTATGATCACAATTCTTGCATTGCATTAACGCATATTTTGCACAAAAATACAAAAATCAACTGTTCTAATGCGCTGAACGCATGCGACTGCAATTGTAACACCCCACACATTTTTTAGTAATAATGTAATTTCAGTAATTTTATTATTTGGATTTTCAGTAATTGTTATAGTTAGAGGCATTTTTGGAATTTTGGACTTCAAGTATAAGTGTAGAAATTTAATTGTTGGCGTGAAATTATTCAAATTGGAAATTAATTTCCTTTTGAAACGGAAAGGAATTTAATGGTATAAAACGGAAAGGAATTAAATGTAATTATATTTATTTCTTTTTTTGTTTTATTATTATTATTATTGTTTTTTTTATTAAAAAGTCAAACCCACATTTTCCTTTCTTCCTCACGCATCCCCCGGCACCCCCCCTAAATTTCTTCTTCCTCCAGCCGAGACCCTAACCGCCGCCTAAAGCCACTGCGTCAGTTTCTTCTTCATGACCTCCGTCCACCACTGCTCAAGCATGTTCGCTTTTTCTGTCACTAGATCTATCGATTTGGGTAAGATTTCTGCCGTTTGGGTTGTTTTCGGTTGATTCTTGAATACTCATTTACTTTTGGCATCAATTGGTTGATACCCATTGTGTTTCAACTTTGGATTCAAGTTTGTGAAGGTATTGAGGTGTTGTTAAGTGAAGTTGGAGTTTGTTTTAGCGAGTTTTGGTAAGTTTTATGCTTTGAT